>NC_133791.1:17092340-17242974 GCF_003597395.2 Chelonoidis abingdonii
CTGCACCCCCAGTCAGAGCCCTCACACCCTGCCTGCATCCCAACCTCTCAGCCCCAGCCCAGAGCCCCCTCCCGCCCTCCAAACCCCTCGATCCCAGCCCGCAGCAGGATCACAAATGCAGCTGTTGGGATCCACTGCGCAGCTCCGTGTACTGGAGCTTTTTCTGTTTCTGGTAAAACAGGGAAATACGACCAATCCATCAAGTAACATGGTGTTCCTCTGTTTGCATTCGCAGATAGCAGCAAGTTGGTGGGAAACCATCCACCTGTCTACGGGACACTTCTGCAGGGCCCTGGTAAATCCTGCATGGTACGTAGGAGGATTTGGGGCGAGGCAATACAAGGACATTTGCAGAACGGATCATGAAAATATGTCAGTGGTTATTTGCAAGGCCAAAAAATGAGAGGGAGTCTTTGCAAATGAATGGCCATCAGTGGGTTCTCTGTAGGGCTCTTTCTAGGGCTAGGCGTACAGCTGTACCAGGGGAGCTGGTTTCAGGCATGGTGGAGTTAAAATTTTCCACTGCATTGTGCCATGCAGGGTGTTCAGTGAAGAACTGTGTGTGATGTTGTGACACAGGCGTTGTGAAAGGAGACACCTGATTGGCTGATGTGCGGTTCTGATGCTGCCTCTCTCTCGGGCTGCTCTGCCTGCGCTGCATCGTCAACCTGATCAACCTGATTTATCCAGCCTCTTGCCGTTGTGCCCTATGGAACAGTGCCGCTCCACTGGTGTCTAGGGTCCTCACCAGCCTGTTGGCTGAGCGGATGTAAGGCCTGATCTTATGCCCAGTGACATCAATGGCAAGGCTTCCCGTCTCTTTAGTGGATACTGCATCTGGCCAGTGGTTTCCAAACCTTGGTCTTGGGATGTCTTTGTTTCCTGCCAAAGCAGCTTTGCTCCAGTTAATCCTGTTTTCAGTCCATCAGTGCCAGGAAGTTGAGTGACTTAAGTCTTTTATCAGGAGGGGTTGGATACTTTTTTAAGTAAAACAATATCCCACTAATGATGGAGCGAGCACACCTCTGAGCGGCACACCCAGCCTCCATCACCCACTTGTTGAATTTTCAGACCATTACCTGTGTGGTTTGTCCCAGGCTGCCCCTCCAGCTAGGAAGCAGCTCCCCATGAACGTCTGCAAAGTTTTCTCTTCCTCCCAGCCCACTGTAAAACTCTCCTTTGCCGTGATGCCAGCACAAAATACATCAGTTAAGCAGCTGGTGTGCAGAGCTCACTGCCTGTCATGCTGAGCAAGATCGTCTCATTCTCTCCTTTTACTCCCCTGTTGGTTGTGCTGTATCTATCGTCTCTTACACTTAAACTGTCAGTCCTTTGGAGTAGGGGCAGTGTGTGTTTGTGCAATGCCTGGCATGGTGGGGTTCTGGTCCGTGACTGGGGTTTCTACATGCTAAGAGGGAATACAATCATATCATATCATATATATACAGGTCATCTTAATTAATTAGCCTCTTAGAGCTGGTATGGCATCTTCTCTGTATGTCTATATATACTCTTCTTATGTGTTCCAGTCTATGCATCCGATGAAGTGGGCTGTAGCCCACAAAAGCTTATGCTCAAATCAATGTGTTAGTCTCTAAGGTGCCACAAGTACTCCTGTTCTTTTTACAATCATATAATTCATCTATTTCTATTTTAAAGTCCTCTGGCCTAGTGTCTCTCATCACTACCCTGTGATAGAGCAATTGACCTCTCTCCTATAGGTGTATAATCGGAGCAAAAGGTAGGAAGGAAGATTTGATGGTGGCTCTCCATCACTTCACATCTTTAAATGAAAAGTGGATTCTTGCTAAAAGATCTGCTCTTTGATCAGCTGATTATGGGGCTGATGCAGGAATCGCTGGTTGAAGTTCTCTGGCCTGGGTTGCACTGGAGGTCCGGCTAGAGCAGGGCTCTCAACCTGTTTACCATTGTGGGCCACATCCGATACTACCTGTATGGCCCTGAGGATGTCCCCTGGGCCACAGCTGTGTGCTGATTGGGCCCCGTGTTGAGAGCCACTGGGGTAGAGAAACAGAATGGTCCTTCTGGCCTTGGAACCTGTGCAAATCCCCCATTGCAAGGTAAACGGGTTGAATTGAGAGTATGATGGATGTGAGTTTTTCCCCATCAACTCTAAGCAGCAAGACCTGGGAATCAGTGTCACCCATGTCCAATGGGGCAGTTGTGTGGACTTGTCAGCCATTAGCAGCTGCTTTTAGGTGACCCTTTGAACCCAGTGGAATGAGTCAGACGCTACCTTTGAGAGCAGTGGCTTGGTCTGAACTGAGCTCTGAACTCTCCTGCCTGTGCTCTCTTCCCAGGAGGTTAGTGGTTACCAAAGCAGAACATGGCGGATAATCCTTTACTACGTGTTCTCCGTGCTGACGGCAGGAATCCTGTTGATCGTCTTTCACTGGAAACCAAGCCTGGAGGTCCGAGCAAAGTGCAGGCCCTGTGCTCTGCGGCAAGCCGACTGGATCATAATCACAGTGAGTAAACGTGGAGGAGGAGCAGAGGGGAGAGAGCTGCTGGAGGAATTTTTAGTTTCAGTGCGGGGAACCCCAAGCTGGGGTCTAAGCTCCCTGAACCTCCAGAAGGACTTGAATGAGGGGTCCTGGTTGTGCCTACAAGCTCTGCTGTAGACTGCGTTCCTATTGTCCAATAAATCTTCCATTTTACTGGCTGGCTGAGAGTCACGATGAATCTCAGGAAGAGGGGTGTAGGACCCTGACTCCCCGACACTCCGTAACACCTATGTTCAATTCCTGGCTCTGCCACAGACTTCCTGCATGACCATCTGTAATTTGGCGTGATAATACGCCTTTATTCCCACCCTCTGCCTTGCCTAATTAAATTTATAAATTCTTCAGGGCAGAAGCTCTCATCCAGGGCCTAGTGCGGTACGGTCCTGATCTCCATGGCAGCTGCAGGTATCACTGTGATACAAGTTATCAGCCAGTTACCAGAGAAAGCGTAGAAGCGGAACTCCCAAAGCATGAAAAGTTACGGGGGAAACTGAGGCACGGAGAGACCAAGTGACTTGCCCAAGGTCATACAGGGATTATGTGGCAGAACAGCGACTTGAGCCCTGCACTTATTTTTCCCCAGCAAGCACCCTAAACCCAGGGCCAGCCTTCCTCAAGCACTTGTTTTGAAATTGTGTGTTCCAGGATCAGTTCGGGCAGTGCTTTGTTAGCCAGGTGCAAACTGAACAGCTCGGTGAGGGCAGGTAAGTGGGACCTGTGGATTCACTCCTTCCTGAGTGTTTGGGTCAGTGCTCAAATGATCCCATTGTGATTTTGCCAAGAGAGTGAATTATCCCTCTGGGGCTTGCTATGTGTTCTGCTGTGGAATGAAACACAGTGAAATTGATGTGAATGAAGCTGTGCAAAACTGAATCACTTGAAGCCGTGTGACTTTTATTCCATTTCACGCACCCAGAGCATTGATTTGTATCTGGGATATGAACAAACTCACCATCCCACTGAAACTCAATTAAATCCACTGAATATACGACTGATTATTACTCCAATATCTGTGGTGTCCAAAAGTCAGCGTCTGTTTGAAAGCCAATCAGCTCGGGAAAAATTAGATTGTTTTATTTTATTGTCATAGCAAGCACTCAGTCACAGACCAGAACTCCATTGTGCAAGGCCCTGTACAAAAATAGTTTCAGATATTAGAGCAACCCCTGAATCCATCTGACAAGTGTTGTTTTACATTCACATTTTTCTTCTTTTCAAGGTTTTTTGTCTTCTCTCTCCCTTGTTGCTGTGTGAAAGACCCAAATAAACAAATGAAATGGGTGATACACAAAGCAAACAAACTGGTAAAATAGTTCCCTCTCTCCCCCTTCCTCCCGCCCCCCCGTTCTGATCTTTTAGTTACAGTGATCTTGGGTATAATAAATAGCAGTGGTAGGTTTAAAAAACAACAAAACCCTTTCAGACAGAAGTGTGATTAAATTGATGGTGCCACTTTAATCGCTAGATTACCTGGGTGACATAATGTTGGATCCTGCAGAGCTAACAGGAAAGAAAAGCAGTAGAATACGTTTCTAGTTACTAAAGCAGGCAGATGGGATCCTGACTATGCACAGGGTGCAGATTGGCTGCGTGAGAAGCTGCCGTTTCTACACAGTCATTTTTCAGAGAAGAACCACACTTTACACCTGTATAGCGTTTGCATCCCCAGAGCACTTTATAACAGCTCGCGAGTTTTCAGCTGTGCAGGGATTGCTCTGGGAAACCCTATAGATCATGGATAACTGGAAAAGACCTTGGTTTTATTTCAGATTACAATTGTTCAACTGTTAATTTCTTAGTGGAGTCAGAGCCAGATTAACTCCCCATTCCATGGATTGCCTGCGTGCGTCATTGGCGTAAGAGGCACTGCAAGATGGGCTTGCAATTTGAAAAGCTCTTGGAGTTCACCCGGGTTCCCAAAGCTCTTGCACACTGAAGCTCTGTGCTCAGAATAGCACTTAGAGGCCTTTATTCAGGAGCAGGGCTTCATGACATCACGCTCTTCTTCCGAGCAGCCTCGAGCATCATCCTGGGGCCAGAGCCGATGATGGGAGAACCAGCGTCGCCGTTGGAGTGTTGGACGAAGACGACAGCAGAGACACGGTCTGGCTTCATAGGAAGGAGGAGGTAACGTCCTCTCTTCTGCTTCCTGTGGGATCCTGCCCTTGGGGCCATCAGAACCTCCTCCTAGAGGGGCTGAGCCATGCTGGGGATGCCCCGTCACGTGTTTCTCTCTGTGTTTAGAAAAATGTCGTGCGCTACTATCTCTTTGAAGGGTCGCGCTACGTCTGGATTGAAAGACGGCAGGCGTTCTGCAAGGTCAGGTATGGCATCCATCCTCTCGGCTGGAAGAACTTTTCTCTTCTGTGCTCTGACTGTTCTTCTGCCCTCTCCTTGTCTGTGACCCTCAGTAACTTTGGTTGCATGATAGTAGCATTGGGAGACTCCAGCAGAGACCAGGGCCCATTGTGCTGGAGCTGTAGTGACACCCCAGATCTGTCTTCACTGTAGAGTTAACTCAGGTGAACACTCCGGGTCTAAGCACCTAGGTTGTCCTAGCTTCGGTGTGAGCAGCCAGATGACAAAGCCCTGCCCGTCCTCCCAGGTGTTACGCTCATGCATGTTTGTCGCTTGGACTTCTGGGGGCACGCTCTGTCCCTGGGGCTTTTTGTTGTAGTGAGCTGAGCCACTCTACAGTTCTTTCCCAATGAATTGTGGGAGAACTTGTCTGTCCTCCTGGGCACCTGGGGAATGGTGGGAAGGCACTGGAGGACTGTCGGCGCTCGAGGGATGCAGCCGGCGTTGTTGTTGCAAAACGAGCAGGCGACCTGCCCCCATGGAAAGTGGCTCTTGATTTCTAATCCACACCCCCACCCAGGCCAGGAAGCCTGGGACGAAAGCGCCACCAAACTCGGGTGAGAGGGTTTTGTGTGTGGATGGAAGAGAAGTTGGGGGTAACAACTCAGTAAGAGCCCAAGTTAGCTCTGCAGTGAAGACCTACCTGCCCCCACCCCCAAGGAGCTTACAGGCTGAAGCCCTGATTCTGGCAAACATCCCCAGTCAGAACAACGTCTAAGCCAGTGGTGGGCACCCTGCCGGACGCCTGAGGCCCATCAGGGTAGTTGGACTGTGGGCCACAAGATATTTTGCTGATGTTGACCGTCCGGAGGCTTGGCCTCCCACAGCTCCCGGTGGCCGCGGTTCGCCGTTCCCAGCCAATGGGAGCCGCAGGAAGCGGCAGGCCGCAGAGACCTATTGGCTGCAGCTCCCATTGGCCAGGAACAGCCTGGATGGGGCTAAAAAGACTTGAGTTCATATCCCATGTTGAGCGTCTTCTCCATCTCCTCACCTGGTTTGGTGATGCCACTGGGCAAATAACCTGTTGTTGACAGTGGACGTTAAGAGCAGATCTCCTGTACCAAGATGGGAAATGGTTTAGCAGCAAGTATCATTAGGATCAAGTTTTCATCATTGTCCGTTGCAGAAAGAGTCCCAGAGACTAGCAGTGACTAGTGCACCCCACCCCACGTGTCTGTTTGTAAGACGAAGGAGGCTGGGGGCTTCTAATAACAGCAGTTCACTTTGCCTAGTGTAGATTCACGCTTAGCAAATGTCTCGTGGGTGCCACTGTCCTTACTTAGGTCCATCCATTTAGTGGCAGAGGGTTCGGAGGAGAGGTGTGATTTTGGTTTTGTCTAATGGCGATTGCGTGAAATCACCTTGACTCTAGATTGTAACTTCCCTGGAGAAGGAATGATGGTATTTTCCCTCCTATCTGTTCCCATGGGGTCCTGATCCTGGATTAAGGTCTACAGTGGTTATGATACTGCACAGGTGAAGCCAAGCCTGAGAATAAGCCAAGCCCACCAGAGCCATGCCTAGGCAGAAAGAAAGTGATTTCATAGGCCAGCCCAATGAAGTGGCTTCTTGCGTGCAGCTCTGCAATTCTGCATGGTCATGTAACAGGAACCCCTGATCTGGAGTACGGGGATCCGTCCTGGTCCAGCCCCCAGAACCAGCCTGCAAATCTGTAGAGCGTTCAGGTTGCCACCTCCAACATTGAGGCCCCCAGCTGGAGTATGGAGAGGAAATACATGTGGAGGGATAATTCTTGTTGACTCGAAGCTTTTTACTCCCACTTTGTATATTGAACTGGAAGGGGAGTTCTGCTGCGGACAGTGGTGCCAACCAGCTCGGCTGGCCTGGGCTATGCAGGAGGTCAGAGTAGCTGATTGAATAGTTCCTTCTGGCCTTAAAAATGTCTAAGCTGAACTTTGGTTGGTCTGAAGTCCAAACCGTGACATTTTGAAGCCATCGGGCCATGAAATAAGTCTCTGGTGTTACTCCTGAGGCCACGGTGTGAGTGCTCTGGATCTGGGCACAGAAAAGCACGTTGCTCCACCTCTCCGGGAGGCTTTCTGACTGATCCCCTATCGGAACTTTTCGTGGTGTGAATTTTCAGAATACTTCTTTCCCAGACTCACGTGGGTAGGGCTTGTATAGAGGCTGTTGTGCCCACAGATCAGTTGTGACAACACACCGATCACCCCTTCTCCGTTGTGATTTGAGGTTTCTCGTGGTACTTCCTGACTATGAGATAAAAATCCTGAGCCAAGGGGTGCTTTAAAAAAAAAAAAATTCTTGATCTGGTTAAAAGGATCAGAGGAAAAATTAAACCATTCAGTTTTGCTAGACAGAATCTGTGAGCAGCCAAGCAGTACTATTTCTGTGTGAATGCTGGTTTTATTTTCTTAACCGTAATAGTCTGTGTCAGTTGTGATTGTAGTTAGGTTTTATTGTTCTTGATTGTACCTTCTGTAGTTAAGCATGGAAAATAGTTCAGAGAAAGGTAGCGTAGCCCAGCGGAGAGATCACTAGACTGAGACCAAGGAGTCCTGGGTTCTATTCCTTCCTCTACCACTGGCCTGCTGGGTGACCTGGGGCAATTCATCTCTTTGTGCCTCAGTTTTCCCATCTGTAAAATGGAGTAGTGAGTCTGATCTACTTTGTGCAAAACATATATATATCTTCAAGCAGAATCTGAGCATGGAAAATAACAGCCCCAAAGGTGAATGTTTCAGAAAAAAGTTCGAAATTTGATCAAAAGTCAAACTTTAGTGATCAGAACTTCAAAAATATTTGGAACGTGGCACGACTATAGTCCTTTTTGGGTTATTGTCCTTGCTTAGTTTGGGGACTGAGACAGAGGATTGGCTGCGATTTAGCACAGTTGCAGGCATTTGAAAATTTGAGCATGCACGGTAGACCATTCTTTTTAATCAGTAGGTACGCACTAAGAAAGATGCGTTCTTGTGCATTTATCTGAGTATATACCTCGTGATTCAACAGCTTAGACATTCTGGTAGCGCTCCTCCGATATCTGTTTGAAAAACAAAAAGCCACACCCACCGCTTCGGAAATTAAATGCAAAAAGCTAGAGTTACTGCAACACGAAGACTGAGTTGGGGGTTCACAACCTCTTCAGGGTAATGATTCTTCAGAAGGCCTTTTCATTTGATTACACGGTACATCTGTAGTGCTGGTTTGGGTGGCCTTTTTTAAAACTCCTTTTGCCTGGGTTGAATTCATGTTTTCCTCTCTCCAAATACATGCTATAAAATACGCAGCAAGTGCCCAGTGCAAGAATTAATGTTGCCAGAGCTGCCTTACGCCAGGTTGTGAGCTTTCTGCTCCAACCGGTGAACAACTTCCTGATTTCTTACTGCTTGACCTTGTAACCGTAACGATGCTCTTGTGTTAGCTTTTCACGTTAGAGCTTTAATTCAGCCCTGTCAGATCAATTAATCTGAAAATGTATTATTTCCGTTATTGTACTGTTGAGATCTGCAGGTACTGACAAATGTTGAAGCTCAGTAAGAATCCGGGTGGGTGGGTGTGTGCGTGGGTGGGTGTGCGTGTGCGTGCGCTGCATAGGTCTATAGCATAGAAATGTAGGGCTGAAAAGGACCCTGAGCGGCTGTCTAGTCCAGCCCCCCCCCCCCCCCCAAGCCAGGACCAGGTACACTTAGACCATCCCTGACAGGTGTTTGTCTAACCTGTTCTTTAAAACCTCCGGTGATGGGGATTCTACAGCCTCCCTGGAAAGCCTCTTCCAGAGCTTAAATATCCTTTTGAGTTGAAAAGTTTTTCCCAACATCTAACCTAAATCTCCCTTGCTGCAGATTAAGCCCATTGCTTCTTGTCCTACCTTCAATGCACATGGAGAACAGCTGCTCACCATGTCCTTTGTAACAGCCTGGACATGGTGAGCAGCCGTTCCCCCCTTCAGTCTTCTTTTCCCAACGCTAAACATGCCCAGGTTTTAAGACTTCCCTCAGAGGAGAGGTTTCCTAAACCTTTTGATCAGGTTTGTTGCTCTCCTCTGGACTCTCTCCAATTCGTGTATTACTGTAGATCTCATTGTACGAAGCTAACAGTTACAACCATCTTTGCACAGCTGATTGGTATGTGATGGCACCAGCTTAGTATTGTTTGGATGATTAATAAAACTAAGGGACAGGTTTACATGGTGGGCTCTTTCTTTTAAAATGAGCCCTACCCCTCATAATGAAGGATGTTTGAGATAATATCCACATGCCCCTGAGTGCTGGTCGCCTTCGCTTCTATCCACGTACCCTCACCTGGATTTGGCTATTACTGGTCGTGTGTAAATCCAGGTGTCTTCTTTTTGGTGCATGAAGCAACAGAGAGTCCTGCGGCACCTTTAAGACTAACGGATGTATTGGAGCATAAGCTTTCGTGGGTGAATACCCGCTTCGTCAGACACACGAGTATTCACCCACGAAAGCTTATGCTCCAATACATCCGTCAGTCTTAAAGGTACCACAGGACACTCTGTTGCTTTTTACAGATGCACACTAACACGGCTACCCCTCTGATTTTTGGTGCATATATTTTTCAGTGTCTTAGATGACGGCTGGACCTGTGCAGACATCCATCTCTCCCGGTCAGGCCTCAGCCAGCAAGACCACAGCACCAGGTAAGTACGCCATGGCTTTGTTAATGATTGGGGACGGGTCTGGCTGCAGATCGCGCTGTTTCAGGGAGTGGCGAAGCTGGTTTGGGCAACCAAACGTCAAAAATTTGGCGTGTAGTTAACCTGTGAGACGGGGAGCAGAGCTGTCTCAGATCAGTGCAGGATTTTAATCCCTCCATGCCAACAGTCTGTGCCTTGTGCGTTCTAGCTTGCTTCGGCCTTCCTAAAGTGAAATGCCAAGCACGTGAATTTGGAAGCTGGCTGATCAGCCCGGAAAGCTCACGCAGGTGTCAGTGTAGTGTGACCATATTGAGATTTCCCTTTCTGTCCCTTGCACAAGGGCCCAGGTTTGTGCAAAGCCCCATGGACAAATGTTCATGGCCCCTCGCAGGTCTTCTCTGAAAGATTTCACCTGCAACAGGATGATGTCCCCTAATGCCCTGCCGGGGCTCTGTCCTCTATTCACCACTTGCTGAATCCCCAGCGCTAGCTTCGGAGACTTTCCCTCCAGGAGCAAACCAGGCATGACCCTATGCGCTTGTGTCACCTAAAGAGATCACTGCCTGGTGTGACCGCCTGCACCGTAGATCGGCTTTTGGGTGACTGATGCCACATGCCGGAACTAGCAGGTGGGCTCTGCAGTGTTTTTCTGCCGAGGCGGCACATTCTGAGCCGCAGCTCCTGCTATCCCAGCTTCGTGGGGGCTTTGTCGTTGACTTAAGTGAGCACAGGATCCAGCCCTGATCCAGCTTTATTGTTACTTGTATGGTCCCCCAAAATGTGCCCAGGTACTTCAGCTGTCCATAGAAAAGCCACTTTTCTTGCCCCAAAGAGCTCTCTCCCTGCTACCTGCTGTTACGACCAGCAACAAAACTTGGGTGGGGAGAATGACAGCTGTAAAAAAATTCGGAGATGTGGCTATTTATGACTGTAGAGTACATGCCTTGATGACTGGCTAGCGATACAGATGTGTGTCTGGAGGGAGGGGTGGGAGACCTCTAAAATGGTCATTCAACTTTCACATCAGTTTTTTGGTTTTTTTTTTAAAATGATGCAGTAGCTTGGGTGATGTGAATAAGAATGCCCTAGCTATTCCATGGAGACCACAGTGTTAATTTCACTTGTATCCTAACCTACCCTGAGAGTGACACCCCCCTCCAGAGGTCAAAGGGCTAGTGACCAGTCTGTGTGCCCCTTTGCCCAGCCACCGATTGGCATCCATCTTAACAGCTGCCTGACTTAGCTCCTGGTGTGATGTATTGTGATGGCTCGGGGCCCCGTTGCGCGGGTGTTCCCAAAAGTGTCAGATTCTCTTCTCACACCCAAACAATTTATGATTTAATAACCCACTAGATGCACCCATGAGTTTAACCAGCAGTAGGAGGGCATGGGGGCCAGGGGTTATAGTAAACACCAGGAGGTCGCTGAAGACATCTGTGTGCACAGCTGGCTGGCAGAGAAACTTCCCTAATGGCGGTAAACTGACTCCCCTATGCTCTGCTTGAAATTTATACCGCGAGCCAGGGGTGAGATCTGGGCAACGTGTAGCTCGTTTAACAGGAAAGTTTGAAATTCCAAGTCTTCACCTAAAACCTCTGACTTCTGTTCTGTGTTTCCTGCACAGGAGAAAGGTCTATGGGCCAAACCTGATTGATGTGCCGGTCAAATCCTACTTCAGGCTGTTGGTGGACGAGGTACAAAGCTACAAGACGTAACGTGGCTGTTGCCTTCTGCAGAAGGGAGAGAGCAGCTTTTCCCTATTCAGACCTGGCAGAAATAGGCTCCATGTCAGCCAGGTCTGGAGGGACCAGATGGAGCCCTCTGTGAAGCCCCTTGTTAAGGGAAAACCCTGCTAAACATGTGCTAGGGCACAGGGGCCTAGTGGCTAGGGCTCCGGACTAGATGTTGCAAGTCCTGGGTTTTATTTCCACCTCTGCCACCGATCTTTGGGTTGACCTTGGACTCGTTGCTTCTGTTTTCCTGGAAGACTGGAGAAGTCCCTTTCTGAGCTCCGGAGGGGTGGAGATACTGACTCGCCAACAGCAGGACGAAGACCATTTTAGCAGATGTCGTTTGGCCAGACTTGATGGGCGTTGTGAGACGTGAGAGGCAGGGGAGCCAGGCCACGGCAGGTTACGATTAATGGCCGGCAGGCTGCAGTATCTGCCATGGACAAGGGCTGTAGCATCTCCTAGCTCAGACTGGCCCACGCCCGTCGGTAGGTTGAGAGATTGCTTGAGCTCTGTGCTCCCCACCAGCAGGCGAAGACCAAGGGCTGTGACATGCTCTGTCCAGCAATTTCCCAGCACTGCCCGTAACACCTCAATCTCCCTGTCTTTCAACAAGCTGCCATGTACTGAGTCTGAGATGTTCTTTGTATACTGATGGCATCAGCCGCCGTGCCCTAAAGGCCCCCTGCTTTCTCTCTCTTTCCAGGTGTTGAATCCCTTCTACATCTTCCAGGTTTTCAGCATCATTTTGTGGCTCTGTGACACTTACTACTACTATGCTGCCTGCATATTCGTCATATCTGCAATATCCATAGGGCTATCTCTCTATGAGACTAGAAAGGTGGGTGTCTGGCCTTTTGGGAGGGGAGGGACAAAGGGCTGCGTTCTGCTGTCCACTCCACATTGCAGGGTGACGCCAGGAGGCTGAGCGACTCCAGCTCTGTACCTGTGGAACAGAAGACTGGCCAGACTGAGTCGGACCAATGGTCCATCTAGCCCTGTCTCCTGTTTCTGACAGCAACCAGTGCCAGGTGCTTCAGAGGGAATGAACAGGACGGGCAATCGAGTGATCCATCCCCTGTTGTCCACTCCCAGCTCCTGGCAATTGGGCCAGGAACCAGGGCCGGCTCCAGGCCCCAGCGCGCCAAGCGGGTGCTTGGGGCAGCGTGCCGCGGGGGGCGCTCTGCCGGTTGCCGAGGGGTGGCAGACGGCTCCGATGGATCTCCCGCAGGTGTCCCTGCAAAGGGTCCGCCGGTCCCGCGGCTCCAGTGGAGCATCCGCAGGCACACCTGTGGGAGGTCCACCGGAGCCGCGGGACCGGCATGCGGCAGAGCGCCCCCTGCGGCGTGCCACCGTGCTTGGGGCAGCGAAATGGCTAGAGCCGGCCCTGCCAGGAACACCCAGAGCATAGGGCTGTTTCCCTGACCACCGTGGCTAAAAAACACTGGGAACAGTGGCTTGGGGCCAATTTTATTTTCTATGGGACTAAGAGCTCTAGAGAAGTATTCCCCATTCTTCCTGCAGGCCGGCACTCTGCAGTATGTGTGCTGTTCACAAGAGTGTGGTTTATTTGCATCCCTTGTGCAGGGGGCGAGCGTTTTTCCAATGGCCTTTTCCTAACCAGGAAGGACAGTGAGGGGTGAGCTGGGCCGTTAATTATCAGCATGCAGCCAAATCGAGCTCTCACATTTTCAGCCATAGCACAAGTGCATTTAAAGTGTGCAACGGTCTATTGCGTCCCCTGGCTCTTGTCCCTGCAGCACTGCCTGGAAATAACCAGGCCTAGCAATCCAGGGGTGCTTCTGGGGTTTGTATCCTCCTGGGGGCAGTGCATCTCTGCTCTGTACTGGATGCCCTTGTGTCTTTCTTGCGTAAAAGAGAAAAGGGATTGGCGGGAGGTGAAAAAGGAAGAGGAGAGATAAGAAACGAGAGTAAGATGGGACAGAATAAGAGTCAGATCTGGTGGATTCTCCAGCAGCGAAGTCTGGAAGTCAGCACTGGGGGGCTTACTGAAAGATTCGCTCTCGTGCAAGCAGAAGTTATGGGCTTGGTGCAGGCATCACGGGCCGGTGGAGGACTACACTGTCCCTCCTGCCCTTAACATCTATGAATCCTGGAGGGGGAAGGGTTTCCCATGCCATCCTGTGGTGCCATTTCCATTCTGGACTAGTCCCCGCAAATTGCTGGTGTCAAGCCCTCCCCGCCCTTCTAGCAGATAGCTCTGTTTGATTCCTTGCAGCAAAGCGTGACACTGCAGAACATGGTGAAGATGGCCATCAGCGTGCGAGTCCTCCGAGCCCCTGGAGGTGAGCAGCAGCAGTAGGCTGTAATTCTCCATTGCTGCGTGAAAGGCAGGCAGCTGCCACGCGCTTCTGCTTAGGTAATGGGCCTTTGTTGGCAGAGCTACGAGGGGGAAGATCATGCCATGCCTGTGGTGCCATCTTTCTCGCTCTGAGTAGCCGGGTCAGTTGAGATGGCGGGGGTTGAGGGTAGCCTGGATTGGATGCTTCACAAGGGTATTTTTACAGCTGTCAATCAGCAAAAAGACTGCTGACTATGCTCTTAGGCCCTGGTCCTGGAAACGCTACCGGACATGTGTGCTTGCTCCTAGGAGCGCTTCCAGTGGCGTCAGTGCGAACGGTTGGAATATTAAGATCCTTGCTCATAGGATGAAATTCATCCATGCACAAGGTCCGTGTGCCACTCCAGTCTCCCTGAAGCCTTTCAAATAGGATTCCAGTGGTGCAACAGCCTTGTGCTGGCTGCACAGCTGTTAACTTCACCCCATCGGGCCTTGCCCTCCCCCTGAGCTGTTGACGTAGTGAAATCTCACGTGTAAACTGCCTGGCTTGGTGAAGGTTAAGGCATTGTGAAAAAGTGCCATGTGTAAAGACGCTGTTAGATTTAAGTCAGATAGAACACACCATTTGCTCCCCTGTGATGGTGGAGGCTGTGTGGTCTGATGGCTAGAGCACAGGACTGGGACTCAGGAGACCTGGGTTCTATTCCCAGCTCTGCCACTCACCTGCTGGGTTTGTGCCTCAGTTTCCCCACCTGTAAAATGGGGATAGTGATACTTTGTAAAGGACTTTGATTACAGAGTTTCAGCATTCCAATGAAAACAGCATTTGGCATTTTAACTTTTCCTTCCAACAGCACCGAGCTGTGAACATTTAAAAAGGCTCTACCCACCTGAGCAGCTCCACTCATGCGAGGAAATCCCATGCACTGGTCTGTGGGATCAGAGCGTGTATGTTTGCAGTGTGCATGGAAACGCCTTTGGCAAGGAGAAGGAGAACATATAAGTTTATCTTCATTGCCCAAAAGGAAGCGAACGGCAGAAATTAACACCGTATAACTAGTGAAAAGAAAATCCAATTTTTGAAATGCTTTTCATTCTAGCAAGCTAGGTGCTGTTGTGAGGCGCTAGGGATGGTTGTTATTATTATTTAATATCTAGCGCTTTTCCATCAATAGATCTCAAAGTGCTTTACAAAGGAGGCCAGGATTATTATTCCCATTTTACAGATGGGGAAACTGAGGATGAGGCAGTGCAGTCAGTTGCCCAAGGTCACCCAGTAAGCTAGAGACAAAGCCAGGAATAGAAGCCAGGTCTCCTGAGTCGCAGGACAGCACTCTAGCCACTAAGCCAGACTGCATTATGCTTTGTAAAACCTCTAATACAGCATCAAAACTTGGAACCAGGCAGGTCCTTGCTGTCCCTTTCTTAACATGAAAAAATGTACCTACTGTTTAAGAAATGTCGCATGTGTGTTCTCTTGTAAATCAGCCCAGTTGAGCAGCTTAACTATGCTCCATTAAGCAGAATTTCTGACGACTGTCTCTCTGCTGAGCTCCAGAAAGCCACTTTATTAGTTAAAATTAAATTTTCTCAGCAGATAAAAGGCTGGCTTTTTTTTTTTCTTTCCCTTTTGTAAGCAGCTGTTTACCTGGGGTCTAGCACCCTGTGATCACAAGATAAAAGTAAGGTTAAAAATTACATGAGACTCAAAGAACTGATTCCCGCCAGCCCTTGCTGACTTGTCTTTTTGTATCTAAACTTTGAAAGGTTCTCTCGTACACTGGCGGGGATTTAGTTTCTCTATCTACCCAACGCGGGATGGCATCTCCTGCTGTGTGCGCCTATCAATGCGATGCTAACGTTATATAAAAATAATTGAGCAGCCTCTCGGAGCACAGATATTAAATGCACCACAGCACATCCTTTTAAGCCTTTAAAGTGGTAATTACAAACCAGTTAGCTCCAATTTCAGCCTTGATCCTAGGCAGAGCGATCCGCGTACGTTCTTTAGTGGGGATTTGGACTTTAATACGTTAACGATTAAATGGAGGCTGATCCATTGCTTTAAAGTAGTGGTTCTCAACCGGGGGGTACCCAGAGGTCTTCCAGGGGGTACGTGAACTCATCTCGAGACTTGCCTAGTTTTACAACAGGCAACAAGCGAAGTCAGTGCAAACTAAAATTTCATACAGACAATGACTTAAGTGAGATGAAACATGGGGGTACACAAGACATATTGGAGTCCTGCCAGGGGTACAGTTGTCTGGAAAGGTTGAGAGTCACTGCTTTAAAGTACAGCAAGGAAAAGTTGGAGGACTGAATCTAGAAGGGCTTATCCCCACGGTGTACACCCACAGTAATATTGCCATGTTGTGTCTCAGTGAGCAGAGGAGGAAGGTACAAGACACACCCACCCACATACACCCAAAGTGTGTGTTGCTGCAGTGATATTTGCTCATGATCCATGGCCTATGTTGCATTTCCTGGCTCCCAGTCCAAGGCCCTGGGTTCTGTTCCTGCTGCGTGATCTTGGGGGAGCTCCTTCCCTGGGCTTCAGGGTCCCCCCTCTGTTAAATGGGGGCAGGGCTGTTTAATTCCTTTGGAAGCCGCTGCGAGATCTGCCGGTACCAAGCACCACGTGCCTGCTTGTTACAGCAGGAGGAGTCTGAGTGCGCTATGGCTTGCCTGCCTTTGCAGAGGAGGTGGTGAGCTCTCTGGACCTGGTGCCAGGTGACTGCATCAGTCTCCCCTCCGACGGGTTCGTCGTCCCCTGCGACGCTGCGCTGCTGACCGGCGAGTGCATGGTCAACGAGAGCATGCTGACAGGTGAGCAGGGGCAGGAGCGCAAGAGATGTACGTTGTGGAAGGCAAAGATCTCCGCTTACCCAGGCCTGACTGTCCCCCTCCAGCCATTAGCCATGCACACACTGCCGGCGGGGGAGAGGAATCGGAGCTCAGCTGCCTGCCTGAGCCTGTATTCCCTGGCGCCAGCAGGACGGGCTGTGAGCTTCGCGGCTCAGATAATTGCAGTGAAGCCGCAGCAGCGCAGGCTAGCCACCAGAGTGTATACCCAGGGCCTGGGTGGGCTTGTCCAGCCTGTGCTGCCATGGCTTCATGGAGCCAGCTAGATCAAAGCTAGTTCAGGGAAGTCTAGACGTGCTGCACTCGCACCTCTGATTGCGGCGTAGATGTACCCAAAGCCTCTTTTGGGATGAAAGAGACAAGCGTTGTAGTGACCCCTTCTGGTGATCCATTGGAACTGCAGGGACTGGCTCCACAAGGAGACCTGGTCCCGTGGTCAGGGCACAGGCCTGGGAGTGGGGAGATCTGTGTTCAATTCCTTGCTCTGCTGCTGACTTCCTGTGTGGCCTTGAGCAAGTCACTTAGAGGCCAGAATTTTACAGGTATTTAGGCACACTAAAATGTGGGTAGGCACCTAGTTGGCCTTGGTGCCCAGGTCCCATTGATTTCAGAGCTTGATTTCGATGGGTGTTCGACACCCAGGTAATCTTGAAGATCCCACTAGGCATCTGTCTGCACCTTTCGGCACCTAAACATCGGTGTCTCAGCTTCTGGTCTGTGCAATGGGGAGAACAGCCCTGCCCTGCCCTGCCCTGCCGCACAGGGGCACTGGGAGGATAAATCTACGTGTAAAAGATTGTGAGCTGCTCAGATACTCCAGTAATGGGCCCCAGATCAGAACAAACAGCCCTCTGTGGCTGGAAGGGTGGATCCGTCCAGCAAGGGGGCTTTTGAAGCGTGCATTGGGGAAACTGAGCATGGATGGTAGATCCTGAGGGATTCCCCGTCTGCCTCACTCGTGCACGGAGAGAACTCAGACACAGGCTGAACAAGAAGGCATGTTTGTATGAATCTGTCTGTCCATAACCTCACTCACTGGCTGATTTTCTGCTGTAGGGGAGAGCATCCCAGTGATGAAGACACCTTTACCCAGCGGCCCTCAAGCTGCCAACATGATCTATTCCCCTGAGGAGCATAAACGACACACGCTGTTCTGCGGGACTCAGGTCCTCCAAGCCAAATCCTATGTGGGCAATGAGGTCCTGGCTGTGGTGACACGCACAGGTAGCTGTATCTGGAAGCAAACCCAGAACCCCCGGTCCTGAGTTCCCATCTGGACTGTAGCCATACCCAGGGACTATAGGCCAAGACTATAACAGGGTTCAAAAAAGAACTAGATAAGTTCCTGGAGGATAGGTCCATCAATGGCTGTTAGCCAAGATGGGCAGGGATGGTATCCCTAGCCTCTGTTTGCCAGAAGTTAGGAGTGGCTGACACAGCATGGATCACTTGATGATTCCCTGTTCTGTTCATTCCCTCTGGGGCACCTGGCATTGACCACTGTCAGAAAACAGGATACAGGAGTAGATGGACCATTGGTCTGATGTGGTATGGCCGTTCTTATATTCAAGTATCATTTGTACCTGCATGTGCCGTGTGCCACAGGGAGCTTGTTGTGTTTGATCCTGGCCAGATAAGAATTCTTCCATCCAGATACACCTGTACTAGCAACTTCACTGTTGGTTTAGCTCTGGTCCATTGAACAGACTGTTCTTAGAAGCCAAATTAAAGTGTATTGTCTCCTTGGCTAGCCTGGCACCATGGCAGAGCTGTTCTCCTGCTGAGACCTGTAACATTCCTAGGCTGCTGGCTACTCCTCATTCTCTGTAGTTAGCCTGTTACCCCCTAGCGTTCTCTGCCGGGCCCTCCTTGGGGCCCTGCTGCTCTGCGGGGAGAGCTGTGTGGAGTATAGCATAGTCACTGACCCTGCTCTCTCATGGCTCAGAGCACCCACCCAGCAGCATTTTTCACGACGCGTGTCACTGACCCGCACCTGCAGCCTTGGAGACTCAGATTCCCTGGCCCGCAGGATGAGTGCAACAGAAAGGAGAGGGAAAATCTTCCCTCCTTTCTTTCAGGGCAGGTGGAATACCAACTAACCTGCATGGACGGATGGGCAGGCACGCACTCCATGGGCACAGGCACTTAGGGGATCCCATTTGCACTGCGATTAGGGCCTGTCAGTGTTGTTGCAGCCAGGCTCACGAGCAAGAGTTGAGAGATGCTACATCTCCACAATCAGGAGCTCTGAGCTGATCCTGTTGGGTGTGGACACAAACCCTGCTTTGGAATTCCGTGTTCCAGCTGTGTTGGAAGCGCCTCTCTGCTCTGAGATGAGCGGTTACGTTAAAGGGAGTCGCAGGACGGCTTCTCCAGTTCCTCCCAAAATCTATGGCTTTTAATGGCCACAATTCACAGTGCGAGTTTCCGAGTCCCGTAAGCATCTCTTTTCCTTTCGTCCCCTCCCCCAGGGTTCTGTACGGCCAAAGGGGACCTGATCAGCTCCATCCTCTACCCCAAGCCCGTGAGCTTCAGGTTCTACAGGGATGCGGTGAAGTTTGTCCTCTTCCTTGCAGTTCTGGGTATGTCTGAAAGCGGGCGGCATTGCAAGCAGCAGTCGTCTGGTGCTGAGTGTCTCATGAACTGACGAATCCTCTTTATAGCCGTCCCTTCTCTCTCTTGCAGCTCTTATCGGCACCGCGTACAGCATCGCGATTTTGATTAAAAACCAGGTGAGCTGACAGTGGTGGGAAAATCAATCAATCTCTCTCTCTCTCTCTCTCTCTCTCCCCTCCCAGCCCTCTCCCTTCTGCGCCCCTCCTTTGATTTGGATCCAGGGCTTAGATCAGGAAAGATCCAGACAAGTTTGGTTCTGTTAAAGACGTTGGACTGGGAGCAAGCCGAGGCATTGCTCTGCCTCCAGTTTTCTCTAATGGCCAGCACTGCAGCCTCCATCCGAGATCAGCTCTGGGTTCTTCTGGCTCTCACATCCCTACTAGTAACAAACATCCTGCATCTGCATTGGCTGACACAGAATAAACCCCCCAGTTCAACTCTCCTGGGTCTTGCAGGGCTAATGGCAGACACAGCTTGTCTTTGCTGAGGAAGGAAGCAGAGACAGGATGTTAAATTTAGAGAGAGCAGGGGGGAGACCTGCAGAAATGCCTGGGTGCAAATCATCAGATATTGGATCAGCTCATTGCACCTGCTTCTGAAAATGCCGGGGCAAATCATACTCCCCAAAAAGGGAGCTGGGGCTTCTGAAAACCCGGATCACATTCTAAGTTATTTTTCCTTTCTCCTCTGTCTGCGGTTGTCAGGGGCCTGGTGAGCTTGTGTGTGTCTCCGGTAGGGAAAGATCTGGGAAATCCCAGGTACTCTCAAACCCAGGTGAAGGGTGCCGGAGAAGAGCCAGTTTAGATTTATTAAATACAGCTGGGCAGGGTGTTGGGGGTGTTTGTGCTCCATGGTCCAGCTCCCAATGCTGCTCAGATGACCCGCGGATCTGGGTGCTGCACCGTGGGTTAGTGTGTCCTGCCGAACACCCCCCGGAGAGCCTACACCCAATTGAAGCTCGCGTGTTCTCTCTCTCCTCCCCCACCCCCACTCTCCCGTTCCTGGCTGTCGCACGTGGACAGGTTCCTCTCCAGCAAATAATCATCCGTGCACTGGATGTCATCACAGTCATCGTGCCCCCGGCTCTCCCTGCTGCAATGACCGTGGGCACCATCTACGCCCAAAACAGGCTGAAGCAGCACAGCATCTTCTGCATCAGCCCTCCCCGGATTAACCTGTGCGGGAAAATCCGCCTGGTCTGCTTTGATAAGGTGAGTCCCTGGGCTCGTGTACTGGGGCATCTGCAGCTGACTTGACGCCCTGCCAGCTGATGGGCTGAACAAGTTGTCTTCTCCCCCTGGCTGCAGACAGGGACCCTCACAGAGGAAGGCCTGGATGTCTGGGGTGTCGTCCCCGTGGAGAATAACTGCTTCCTGCCCATCACCCATGAGCCCCGCTGCTTGGCCGATGGCCCCTTGCTGTACTCGCTGGCCACCTGCCATGGTGTGTCTCTGCTGAGGGAGCAGCCCATAGGAGACCCCATGGACCTCAGGATGATGGAATCCACCGGCTGGGTAAGAGGGGGAGGAGTCAGTCTGTGAGCCAAAAGGCTTTGGGCTGATTTTGGGGGTGTAGGGGGAAGTTTGGAAGCTTCCAGGGGAGTGTGTGTTGGCTTGCGTCTTTGGGTGGTTTGCTGAAGGGGTGAGATAGCGGCTGGCTTTTTGAATCCCTCCAAGCTCTAGGGCCCTCTCCCCACCCTGCCCGACTTCACAGGCTCTGCATTGCAGCCTTCATCCCTCTAGCCAAAAGAGACCAGAAGATCCATCTTGGGGAGCCCATTTGTGCTGCAGAGAGGCTGCCGTCGAGGTAGGAACCGAGAAGGATAGCCGTTCCTTGACTCTACTGGGGAATGTTCAAGAGACCAAAAAACTGAGCTCAGCCAGACCTGTTGTCTAAAGACAAAGCAGTACGGTACAGGAAAAAAAAGAGAGCTTCTTCCCAGGAAGCAAATTCTCACGGTGTATTCAGTTCAGCTGACACAGGAGATGTGCTTCCCCTTAAACTTGCCACTGTAGCATGGCTGTTTACAGGTTACACAGCGCCAGTCAAGTCACTTCAAGTTTAACTAACCAGCTGGTGCCAGTTTTGTCTGTGGTGCTTCCCTGTGCCTTCCCAGCTCTTGTTTTGAATTAGTGGGGCTAGAAGATATTTTATGAGTGCTTTAAGGAGTATCAGGGTTGGAAGGGACCTCAGGAGGTATCTAGTCCAACCTCCCTGCTCAAAGCAGGACCAGTTCCCAACTAAATCATCCCAGCTAGGGCTTTGTCAAGCCTGACCTTGAAAACCTCTAAGGAAGGAAATTCCACCACCTCCCTAGGTAACCCATTCCAGTGCTTCACCACCCTCCTAGTGAAATAGTGTTTCCTAATATCCCACCTAAACCTCCCCCACTGCAACTTGAGACCATTGCTCCTTGTTCTGCCATCGGCTACCACTGGGAACAGCCGAGCTCCATCCTCTTCAGAACCCCCTTTCAGGTAGTTGAAAACAGCTATCAAATCCCCCCTCATTCTTCTCTTCTGCAGACTAAACAGTCCCAGTTCCCTCAGCCTCTCCTCATAAGTCATGTGCTCCAGCCCACTAATCATTTTTATTGCCCTCCCTGGACTCTTATCCAATTTTTCCACATCCTCCTTTCTGTAGCGTGGGGCCCAAACCTGGATACAGTATTCCAGATGAGGCCTCACCAATGTCGTTCCTACATCTTACATGATTCCTTGTGCCGCGTTGTTCCTTTCTTCCAGATATTACATTTTGGTACATGACACTCTTCTGTGTAACTCTTGACCATTTCTGTATATGCCTGTACCAAGTGCTAAGCTATACGTGTCCCAGGGCACGATGTACGCCTTAGCATACGTGAGCAAGAGTCAGCATAATGCAACTTAACATGATCATCCAACACATATGTATCTCATGTTAATACCTTGCAAATAATACCAAGTCGTGTGATGCGTGTATAACCCGTAGGCGCTGGCTAACAGTCCCTCACTTGGCAGCGTAATAATTATATCAGGGTTACACCTTAGCCAGATTAATATATGAGGCAAAGATAAGAGCTTTCATGGCAGATTTATACTGTTTTAGCAAACTGCATAAGCAGCAATATTAGGACAATTAAAACAAATATACTTTGTAATAGACACACAACCTTCAATGCAACTTCTTCCCAAGTGCGGGAAAGTATTCCCTCCAGATCATTAGCATGGATAAGGTTATCCAAGGTTTGGGCTGCTTTATGAATGCCACCGCTCATCTGAAACAAGCGGAGCATCTTTTTGTTCGAATAAAGTTTTAAAATGTAAAGTTAGGGGATCCATATATGCACTAAAAACAGGCACGTATATATTTTGTACTTCATCCTAGTGCTGGGACTTGCTTTGAATTGTGTATTTATTCTGAAAAACTGGGCTAGGCATTAGTATTGCATGGCACTGTACCGACCTAAAACAGAAGTGTGGAGTAGTGACATCACAAGTGAGGTCTCCCATACCCATGCGTTTCTTATAATTAGTCACTTTCCAGTGCTGCCTATTCATATTATAGGTTACCCGCATTGCCGGTGATTGCCTCTTAGCCGCTGCTATCTCATGCCATGTGAAGCTTGCTAGCTTTGCTTTCTCATGATACTGATCTAGGCCTGCATGGACACACACGGAAGATGCAATCTCAAAAAAAAAAAAAATTACACGTGTATTGATATCCCTTAACAGAAAAACAATGATTTCTCCCCCACCCCTCCACATTTGCACTGAAACAAGTAGCTGAGGTACTTTATAGGTGCCCCTTTTTGGGTAACCTACTGAATGCACAGTAGCCAACTTATCAAACGTTTCAGTGTCAGTATCTAGTATTTGTAACAATATCATAAAAGAAATCTACATAGAACCAGACACCAAGCAATATGGTTTTAGGATGCATTAGGATACGATGTCACTGACCCCAAAGTACAAATTGTGCTAAAGGGAATTTGTTTGCACAATGTAGCGCATTGCCAGTTTACAATAGTTTTTGTTCTACACAGAGAGCAATACCACCTCGCTAATTGCTTATCATTAATAAGTAGGGCCCTACCCAATTCACGGCCATGAAAAATGCATCATAGACCGCGAAATCTGTCTTTTTGTGTGCTTTTACCCTATACTATATCAATTTCACAGGGGGAGACCAGGCTTTCTTAAACTAGGGGCCCTAACTCAAAAGGAAGTTGCAGGGAGGTTGCAAGGTTATTTTAGGGGGGGTCGCAGTATTGCCACCCTTACTTTTGTGCTGACTTCAGAGCTGAGTGGCAGAGAGCGACGGCTGTTGGCCAGCTGCACGGCTCTAAAGGCAGCACCCTGCCAGCATCAGCAGCACAGAAGTAAGGGTGGCAATACTGTACCGTGCCACCCTTCTGCGCTGCCACCTTCAGAGCCAGGCGGTCGGAGAGTGGCAGCTGCTGACTGAGGACCCGGCTCTACAGGCAGCAGCGCAGAGGTGAGGGTGGCAATACCATACCATGCCGTCCTGACTTCTGCGCTGCTGCTGGCTGCGGCTCTGCCTTCAAAGCTGGGCTCCCTGCCAGCAGCTGGTGCTCTCCGGCTGACCAGCTCTGAAGGCAGCACTGCTGCCTGCAGCAGTGCAGAAGTAAGGGTAGCGATACTGCAACCCCTCCTACAATAACCTTGTGACACTCACACTCACACTCACACTCCTTTTTGAGTTAGGACTCCTACAGTTACAACACTGTGACATTTCAGATTTAAATAGCTGAAATCATCAAATTTATGATTTTTTTTTAAAAATCCTTTGGCCATGAAATTGATCAAAATGGACTGTGAATTTAGGCAGATTAGGCAGTTTTTCCTTTGGAATGTTAAGGTAATTAATGCATAACTCCCATAAGCAGCTCTTTTTTTTTTTTTAAACCTACACAATTTTTCTTATTATCTTATTATGTTTTGTGACCTAATTCATACATTTTTTTCTTGTCTGGTTAAACAGTTTTGCAAGTTATGCATATTATACACCACATACCCTTTTTTTAGTAGCTAGGTCCTCAGTGTCACAAATGATCAGTTTAGAGACCGTTTCAGCTGCCTGATGTTCAAAATAGTGACTCTTTTATTTTCTACAGCAGCCCTATTCCAAATAGACATTTTAGATCCAAATAATCCTGAAATACAATCCATAATTCTGTCTAATTTTTGGATTCGTCTGTTTGAAAGAGATCAGACTATAGAACAGTCTTTTGCTCAGCTATTGAGTCTTGTGCATGATCTTGATAAGATGCTGTTATACTAATTAACAGACTTACACAACAGTGATACATTTGCTTTTAAACAAAAAACAAATGTAGCTATATTCTAATGAGAGAGAATCAAAACCATAGATCTATGCATAAACTCACTGTGCTTAATAATATACAGTTTAAATAACACTTACCCCTGCCCAGACTAGTGGTCTCTCTAATGGTTCTGTAGTCGATTGCTTACACAATGATACATAGACGGTAGGTTGAAGTGTAGTTGGCCAATCTGTAATTTTTATAAAGCACTTTTTATCTTTTCTATTTCTTCTGACGCCTGGGGGTTTCTTCGCTGGTCACTGATATATTTCTATCTCTGGTTTGTGGGATGCACCTTTCAACAGCTTAAGTTGGCTGACGTGATAAATTTCTCCACATTTCTTTTGTTTCCAGTAACCCAAATTTATACACAGATGAGCTCAGTTTATTTCCCATGTAATAGGGACCAAGTTATGCTTTGGTTCAGCATATGACAGAAGCTGATTTTTTAGTCTTTATTTTTTTTATTTCTTTGTTATATATAATTTATTTGTACTTCCTTAACATGGGCATTGCTAGTTTTCCATAATAAATATAGTACTTGACAGCTAAGTCCCATGCTCACAATCTTCTGTGAGAAGAAGGATTGCTCTTTCTCCTGCCCCAAGCACTCTGTTTTAAGAAGAGAGATAGCGATAGACATTTTACCCAAGCTTTTGGGAGTTAATTTGGTTGTCGTAGCAATTCAACTTTAGGTAAATATTTGAAAGCACAAACGTTAATAGCCAACACTTTTGTTATGATAGCACAAAAGCAAATAGTGTAAAAACGAAAGCAAAATGAAGTTTAAATGCAGATTTATTCAAACACGTTGAGGGTAATAAACTTTTGACATTTGCTGTTGCTTGCGACACACAGATAGAAACCTGTTGCAATTTATTTGATTAGCTATCATGTTTTGCAGTATAACCAGACATAATGTATATTGTTATATTTTAAAAAAATAGCTATAACATAGCTATAACTGTATTTCAATACTAATAAAGGCACAAACAAGTTTATAAAACCTTTAAAAAGTGACGGTTTTAATAATATTTTTGCATCAGTATTGAGGTTCTCCCCTTCAGTTTTCTTTTTTTTCCTTGAACAAAAAAGTTTTGATTAATAATAAAAAAAAAAGAAATCTTTGTTTGCAATTGAATTACTTGGTGGGGCAGAAATATATGTACATATGTTAGTCACTGTGGCCTTTATGAGCTTTGCAAAAACATTGAATTGCTATTCTGAGAAGATGGTTCTAACCCAACCACAATGTTAAAATAGTGCGGCACCACTAAGATATATTTGATAGTGAGTGCAAAATTGATTTTTTTTATTTGCAGCAAATAATGTAAAACCAAAGTCATATGGCACACACACTATGCATAACATATAGGACAAACTTACCATTTAAAGACGACTGGTACCAAAATTGTATTTATACCTATACAAGATACGTGACTGAGAACTTAACGTTGTTAAGGCAATGCATTTTAGAAAACAAACGTTCACAGAACTGGCATGTAATGTGGCAGGTTATTTGTTTTGTTACGTATTTATTTAAAATGTGTAATAAGAATTGATAAAAATCCCTTTGAAATTATTTGCGTACTTCCTTGTATTAGTTTAATTAACTTAAGGCTTTTTACATTACTTTTACCTTAAGAACACTACTGTATAGAAATAAGAAAAAGCCTGTGTATCATATATTAATGGCTAGGATTAGAAGAAGAATTAGCATTTTTGTTTCTTGGCAACCATATCTTCAAGAAAATTAGGAGTTCCTTTAGTTGTTGCGTTCCTGAAGGGTTAAAACCATTAGTCTTACAGGATGTATTTAAAGTGAAGTTTTATTTGAAGTATTTTGATTATTTCTTTGTTGATGTTTTTTCAGTTTCCCATCTCTTTGTGCAATGGGCGTTTTTCCTTAATAATTATAACCCTTAAAACAAAGGGAGAAGACAGAAGTGGAGGAAGCAGTATAGGAAGGGAGGGAAACATAAGCCAGTGGAGATTAATTAACTTTGTGAGGGCATTTTAAAGTACAGGCCGCAGCAGCGAGTGTAGCAAACGGAGCCGAGCGAGTAGTACAAGAGAAGAAAAGAAAGAGGGAGGGTTTGGACAGAGAAAGGGCGTAAAGGAAAAACTTGACCCAAATGTGTAAACGTTAGCGACAGAAGGCTATGCCGTTAGCTCTGTAGCCAATGACTTCACTTTATCACTCATTTATTGTGTGATGTTAGGATTAACTAACATGTCATATATAATCATTGTATGCAAAATAGATTTACATTCTACTCATTGTAGAAGTATGAGATTGATTAGTAGTTAGAAGGGAGCAGTATGCATTAGGTATCGAAGTAAGGAGGTCTGAAAAGCAGGGCCTACAGGCTTAGTCCTGTAAAAATGCCAGCTTAGCCATACTAAGCCATAGGCGTAAGAAATGCTTGACATAAGTAAGTGACCAAAGAATGACCTGATGCCACAGGATTATGGGAAAAGATGTGCCAATCTGTGGTACTGCAAAAAATTAACATTAAGAGTAATTTTTTGCTTAAAAGTTACCCTGTGTTGACTAGGCAGGTTCAGTCAGGGTGGATTAATAACAAGAATTTTTGTTATAAATTGGGGACGCATCAGTTGGAAGTAGGGTGACCAAATGTCCTGATTTTATAGGGACAGTCCTGATTTTTGGGTCTTTTTCTTATATAAGCTCCTTCTACCCCCCACCCTCTGTCTCAATTTTTCACACTTGCAGTCTGGTTACCCTAGTTGGAAGTAACAGAGGAGAAGGACCTCGGAGTATTGGTTGATCACAGGATGACTATGAACCACCAGTGTGATATGGCCGTGAAAAAAGCTAATGCGGTCTAGGGATGCATCAGGCAAGGTATTTGCAGTAGAGATAAGGAGGTGTTAGTACCATTATACAAGGCACTGGTGAGACCTCATCTGGAATACTGTGTGCAGTTCTGGTCTTCCATGTTTAAGAAGGATGAATTCAAACTGGAACAGCGTACAGAGAAGGGGTACTAGGATGATCCGAGGAATGGAAAACCTGTCTTACGAAAGGAGACTCAAAGAGCTAGGCTTGTTTGGCCTAACCAAAAGAAGGCTGAGGGGAGATATGATTGCTCTTTATAAATATATCAGGGATAAATACCAGGGAGGGAGATGAATTATTTAAGCTCAGTCCCAATGTGGACCCAAGAACAAATGGATATAAACTGGACATTAGGAAATTTAGACTTGAAATTAGATGATTTTTAACCATTAGAGGAGTGAAGTTCTGGAACAGCCTTCCAAGGGGAGTGGTGGGGGCAAAAGACATATCTGGCTTTAAGACTAAGCTTGATAAGTTTATGGAGGGGTTGGTATGATGGGATAGCCTAAATTTGGTCAATTAATTGATCTTTGATTATTAGTGGTAAATATTCCCACTGGCCTGTGATGGGATGTTAGATGGGGTGGGATCTCAGTTGCTGCAGATAATTCTTTCCTAGATGCTGGCTGGTGAGTCCTGCTCACATGCTCAGGGTTTAGCTGATTGCCATATTTGGGTTCAGGAAGGAATTTTCCTCCAGGGCAGATTGGAAGAGGCCCTGAAGGTTTTTCACCTTCCTCTGCAGCGTGGGGCACGGGTCACTTGCTGGAGGATTCTCTGCACCTTGAGGTCTTTAAACCATTATTTGAGGACTCCAAAAACTCAGACATAGGTTAGGGGGTTGTTACAGGAGTGAGTGGGTGAGATTCTGTAGCCTGCATTGTGCAGGAGGTCAGACTAGATGATCATAATGGTCCCCTCTGACCTTAGTCTACGAGTCTATGGTCCATTCCCAATAATTGATAAGGAGGCGTCAATACCAAGAGAGGGAAAGTTGCTTTTGTAGTGAACTCCTAGCCCCTATTCAATCCCAAATTAACGGTGTTGAATTTGCAAATGAATTGTAGTTCTGCAGTTTCTCTTTGAAGTCTGATTTTTGAATTTTTTTTTGTTGAAGGATGGCTACTTTTAAATCTGATATTGAATGTCCAGGGAGATTGACGTGTTCTCCTACAGGGCTTTTGTATCTTAGCATTCCTGAGGTCTGATTTGTGTCCATTTATTCTTTTACGTAGGGTGCACCGTATGTGTAAATGCTAATGAGGTGTACTTAGAATCACGTTATAAAAAGAGGGTGTCCAAATTGGGTAAAATGAGTTCCCTACAGGAAAACCCCAGGAGGAACCATCTCTCTACTGAGGCTCATTGGGCAAGGCAACCATCAGAGTTTGAGTATCATTAAGGATGTGAGTACTGTATAAGTACATTTGTAGCTCGTGCATTGGTCTTTATAGGATTTCTATATGCTTGGGTAATTATAAACTTAATTATAACTTTAATCTGTTTTATCAATTTTATAAGACCTGGTACTTGTGAATGTCAGTGTGTTGGTCGCTATCCTTGATTATTTGTGTTCCTAGAGACTGTAAATCTGAAGCAAGTAGCAGAGGTGACTTTCACTCTTCTGAGCTGGAAACTGTAGTGACCAGCGCCGAACCCACGCTAGCGTCATACCACATTACTATGTTCATTTTAAATCAAATAAAAACTTACAGCTCTGAGAAGGGAGTGGCGTTTGGTGGGTTAGAGCAGGGGGGGCTGGGAGCCAGGACTCCTGGGTTTTATCCACCCTCTGGGAGGATATCGAGCACTGCTACTGTCCCTGCACAACCTGAATTTGTTCCCCAAGTCCCTGTTGCTTGTGTCTGCACTTCCTGCTGCTGTGAACTGTTTCTGGGCCAGTTAATACGTGGTTTAAAGCTGGCAAAGGCAGGTTAAAAAGCCTAACTTCTGTCCCTCCTGTTGGCCGTACCTTGCCTGACAATCTCCTGGTCTTCCCTTCATTCTTGTAAACTATAAGCAAGGTACAACTCCATCACAGTGGCTGATATTGTCCGTTTGCTGTTTTTAATCTCCCGCTTTGATCTTGTTCTAGCTTTAACCCTCCTTTTAGTCCTTTGACTTGTTTCCTTATTTGTTTAACTTTCATTTCACAGAGAGAATCTCGGGGTTGTGACCCGCGTGGGTGAACCAGCCCCATAATTAGTCGCATGTTTTCATACAAAAGATTTGAGAGCTCTTTTATGATGGTTTTCGCCCATCATTACTGCTAATTCTTGGGTTTCGGCATTTTGCCGTTTTAACATTTTGCTGCATCTGGGCATCTGGCCCAGAAAAAGATTCCCTTGTAATTAGTCTTCATATGTTCTTAAAGTATGGCTTTATGCCCAGAAAAATAGTTGGCTTTTATTAGTTTAACTGGTTATTGAAGGTGTTTTGCCAATGGAACACTTCCCTTCCCCCCCCAACCAGGCTAGCCTGCTGCACGTGTAGTTAGGACCGCTAGCCCCCAAAATCCAACCACTATGAGGTTACTATCCTGAATCCAAATGACCCATTGCCTTATGCTTAGCTAATGGCTCCTGCATGGCTCGCCAACTATTCACTGAAAGGTGTAGCCAACTGATTGGCTACCCTTGTGGTTCCATATTAGTAACGTTCAAGAGACCCAATAAATCTGGCTGGACTTGGTTATTGTCTAAAGACAGAGTAAAATGGTACAGGAAAGAAAGAGTTAATTCTAGTGAATTCTCACAGTGTGTTCAGTTCACCTTGCTCAGAAGACGTGCTTCCCAAATGTTCCCTTAAACCAGGGCTGCCCAGAGGTGGGGGCAAAGAGGGCAATTTTCCCTGGGCCCCGCAGAGGCCCCCACAAGAGTTTTTTTTGGGGCCCTTGGAGCAGGGTCCTTCACTCGCTCCAGAGGCCCTGGAAAACTCTCACAGGGCCCGGGCCCCCGGAGCTTCTTCCGCTTCAGGACCTCGGTGGCAGAGGGTCCTTCTGCTCCAGGACCCGCCTCCGAAGTGCCCCGAAGACCTGTGGCGGGGGGTCCTTCCACCCCAGGACCCACCACTGAAGTTCCCCGAAGACCCACGGCGGGAGGTCCTTCCACCCTGGTACCTGCCACCGAAGTTCCGGGTCTTCGACGGCATTTCGGCAGTGGGGGGAGTCCTTCCGCTCTAGGACCTGCTGGCGAAGTGCCCCGAAGTCCCGCAGCGGGGAGTTCCTTCCGCCCCAGAACCTGCCACCGAAGTGCCGGGCCCCCACCGCCGAAGTGCCAGGTCTTCGGCGGCAATTCGGCAGCAGGCACCCCCCGCTGCCGAAGACCCCAGGCCCCCTGAATCCTCTCAGTGGCCCTGCCTTAAACTAGCCATCGTTTGTAGCATGGGTGTTTACACAACGCTGTTCACATCACTTAAACTTCATGTTGAACTAGCCAGCTGGTACCAGCTTTGTTGGGTGCCTCCCTGTATCTTCCCCTCTCTCATTTTGAATAATAAATGCCAGTCATTACGGGACTTAACGCTACTCCTTAAAGCGTTCCTACATCTTACACTAGTTCCTTGCACCGCATTGTACTTTGGTTCCAGATATTGCACATTAGTACATAACGCTCGTCCATCTAACTCTTAACAGTTTCTGTATTTGCCTATGCCAAGTGCTAAGCTGAACTTGTCCCGGGGCGTCGTGGGGTATACACCTTAGCACAGGTGAGCAGGAATAAGCACGATTCAGTTTAATATGATTACCCAGCACAGACGCAATATTAATATCATGAGCATAATAGCTATTAATGTGATTGTGTGTGTGTGTGTGTGTGTGTGTGTAACCTGTATGCATTGGCTAACAGAGGGCTCCAGGGCATTTCCCCCTTCCCCACTCCACACATGGTGCTTTTGCTCTGAGTGCAGGACTCTGGCACTCAACCTCAGGCCTCCTTTGTAGTAAAGCAGGAGGTCCCTGGATGGCCTCGCTCTCCGTTTGTTTGCTGCCCGCATCACCTGGGAGCTGTTCAGGGCACCGCTGGCCTGAGCGGAGAGATGGAGACGTTGGGGTGAAGAAGTGTGTGCCATCTGCTTAGTTTGTAGCTGGAGGCGCTTTGCCGCTCATGAATTGTCTGTGCATTGAACAGTCTGGAGGGTGTCCAGCCCATGTGACTTCACTCAGGGAGGCATGAATGTTGATCGTGGGGATTGTAGCGTCTAGAATAGCTCCAGAACCAGTAACTCTGATGAAAGTCTTATGTCTCACACAGCAACAATTTGAGCCAGGGGATGCCCGCAGTTGAGAACAGTGGAGAAAAAGGCACTTAAATTGCAGCACTTTGTTTTTCCAACAACACATTTGATCTACTAGAAGTGTCTCCTGCAAGTACATAAATATGGAGCAGAGGGCACTGTAAAATGTTATGCAAGTATTGTACTTCAGGGAGGCCATAGCAAGCCCTGCAGAGGATTATCTATCTGCACTGGCTCCAGTAACGCCACACAGGCTGGTAGGTTAAAAAATCTAGTTATTTTGGCTACAGTTTAGGGAAAGATTCCAAAGATTCACCGGGCCCCAAGTCCAGGCCCTAGCGAGGTGGTCAGAGCAGTTCCTGGAAATATTCAAAGAGATGTTAGCTAAGACACAGTCTGTCCCTGCTTGCCTGCCTCATGGATCAAGTGTGAATGAATGAACAGGCATTCTGCTGCCGGCAGGAGCTGTGCAGAGGCGACTCCTGCAGCTGGAGACAACTGGATTTTTTTCTTCTTTTTTAAACATCATATCAGTAGATCTAAAATGTGAACATGTTTTCGAGTTACTTTCGCCTCCATCCAGCACTGTCACGGCTCCTGTGTCTGTGCATTAAAGCCATGGAAGCTCTAGCTCCGTCAGCAATGCTAAGGGTATGTCTACACAGCAGTCTGGAGCCCAGTCCCAGCACGGGGCCGATGGATTAAAAAGGCTTGCACTAGTGCTTGAAAAACAGCCACAGAGACACTACTTTGAAGTCGCAACTTGGGCTCTGAAGCCCACCCCCACCCAAGGCTTCAGGCATTAGCACAGGTCCGTGGACCCTGGCTGGGAGGCTCACTCCAAAATGCTGTGTAGACTTATCCTAAGAGGCCACATCTGAAATGCAAATTGCTGCCTTTGTTTAGAGAGCCTGTTGGTTTTGTATGGCTAGGTGCCCCGAGCTCAGCTGTTGGGTGGGGGATGGATGCTCGGCTTGGAGAAAAGAGGCTGCACGTTCTAAAGTGCCCAACTTCCTTGGTTTCAGATCCTGGAGGAGGCAACGGGGGAGGAGGCCAAGCTGCATGCAGTGCAGCACTTCGGGACAAAGGTCCTAGTGGTGATGAGGCCGCCCCCTCTGGAAGAACAACCCCACGGCATGGTGAGGCCCTGCTTAGCTGATGTCCTGATTGCACAGTGATGAAAGTGCCGTGCTGGAGTGGGAGGGGATGTTTTATACGGTACTTCAGAGAGGAGCAGCCCTGTGCAGCTTAGTTTCTCTTAACGACTGGGTTGGCACCTGCTGCTGGGGTGACAGAGATTCCGAGGCCAGAGGGGACATTGTGACCATCTGGTCTGACCCCTGGATAACACCAGCTGGAGAACTGCCCCAAAGCAATTCCCAGCACATATCTCCTAGAAAAACATCCACTTCTGATTCCAAAATACCCAGTGATGGAGAATCCGCCATGACCCTGGGTAAATTGTTCCAATGGTTAACCCCCTTTGCTGCTAAAAATCTACACCCCACTTGCAGTCTGAAATTGTCTAGGCTCAGCCTCCAGGCGTTGGATTGTGTCCATGTCTTTCTCTGCTACACCAAAGAGCTCACATGGCAGAGGCACCAGAGCTGAGCAAATTATTTTGGTTCAGGGAATCTCACTGAAAAATGCAGTGGGGGAAATCAGCTCAATTCGAACCATACTGAATTTTTTCAACATTTTTCATCCTATTGAAAACTCAAAAACCTTTTGTTTCAGATCAACCAAAACCTCTCGGGTCGATTCAGAATGAAATGTTTCCTTTTGGTGTTTTAAGTGGATCAAAAGGTTTCAGTCAACACAAAATGAAAATTTTTTTGAGTTTTTTCATTTTCATTTGGCCGTTTTTGGGAGGGTTTCCCCCCCCCCTTTTTTTTTAGTTGGCCAAATGAGCGTTTGAAACACTATTCCCAAATGAAAAGTTGAAATGAAACATTTTAACTTTGAAAAGTAATCATTTTTCAGTCAAAATTATTTAGTCAAATTCAACTCAAATTCGTGAATAGTTTCAGAGCCCCCCAGCATGCATTTTTGACACCCCTCTCTCAAAAAAATGAAAAAAAAAATCCCCCACACGGGTCCCATTCAGATGTGCCATTCCTACCACCCCAGAAGCAAGCAGTGCTCCTGGCAGGTGGGTATGTGCCACCGTATGGCTGGACCCCTGCCACCCATAACTGATGTGCCATGTAATCTTAGCACCACTTGGCACTATCTGGGCATGTCACAGATTCCATTCCCTCCCCAGAAACACAAGGTGTCCATTGGGATTCTCCGTCGGTTCCCGTTCTCCTCCTCTCTGCAGAGGATGAGCGTCCTGGTGAAACTGCCCGGCGATGCCCCTTCAGAGGTGTACATAAAGGGGGCTCCAGAGATGGTGGCCAGTCTCTGTAAGGAAGAAACAGGTAAAAGGCAGGGACCCACATCTCACAGCTAGGGATGTCTGACCTGCCTGTTGGTTTTGGCTGTCGGCAGTGGAAACCCCCCGTTGGCATTTTCCTTTGCTCACCAAAGACGACCTAGAGAGGAGGCAAATGGCTCAAGTTTCATGAGAAGCAATAATAGCGACACCTCTGTTTATGGCAGCCTGATGTTGGAGCCCATTGGTCGCTCCATCTTAGGACTTGGGAGGCGGGAAGGGCAGGTACTCACCGAACAAGGCTAAGAAACTCTGCCACCCAAATCATTCTAGATCGTGTACCTCGATTGCCAGCTGTTTCAACTTCCTGGCTCCTTATCTTGGGAGCAAAAGGGAGTGGATCAAACCACCATGTGGGCAGTAGATGAAACGAGTGGCCTCTTGAATTTCCAGTAGTCCAGAAAGTGCTGATATGCACTAGATCAGCCATTGTTCCCAAACTGGTTCTGCATGTGGTCCCTACCTTGGACATAGTCTGCGTTGCTGATACAGCACTTCCTTGCAGTCCCTCTGGATTTCTCCCAGCTGTTACAACACTACACTAGAGATGGTTTCCGGGTCCTGGGGCTCGCCTACAAAACGCTATCTACTGTGAAAACCTTTGAGGAAGCTCAGCAGCTGACAAGGTGCGTGAGCCTGAGTGATGTTTTCCTTCCTTCTCACTTTCCTCTCCTCCTTCTGTTTCTTGTGTGATTCTTGGGGCACTTTAAGTTCCCTCAGTCAGCTAGAGCTTGGCAAAAATTTTTGACCGAAATTCTTTTCTGAGAGAAGAAGAAAGTTGCTTTGGCAACACTGCACCATTTCACAAATTTGTGTCTGTTTCACTGAATTGTGTCAGCTGTGGGAGGGGAGGGGAAAGAACCATAAATCAAAAAATTGAAATGTTTTGAGGGAGGTTGGGATTTTTGTTGTTTTTGTTTTGTTTTTTTTAATCCAAGACTTCATTTAAAAATGTTCTTTACATTTATTAAACTGATCAAAACTGTTGAAAAATGGTCAAATGTTTCATTCAACCCCAAATGATTTTGTTTGTTTGTTTTGGAATTGTCGGCAAAGCAAAAAATCACTTCTTGGCATAGCTCTAGGGTCAGCATTGAAACAAAAATCAATTCACGGAAGTTCTCTGGCCTGTGTTATAGGAGGTCAGGCTAGATGCTCACAATGGTCCCTTTAAATGACTTTTAAAGAATCAGACACTAAAGTAACTGCCAGTCTAATTCACTGTCCTAACCTTGTGCTGGCAACTGACACTTATGCCAAATGACCTGTTGTGTCCTGGCAGGGAATCCGTAGAGAGCGGAATGACTCTCCTTGGCTTCCTAGTGATGAGAAACGTCCTCAAGGCAGAGACAGCCCCTGTGATCCACCTGCTGAGGAACGCAGACATCCGCACCGTCATGGTGACAGGTGACCGGCAGAGCCGCTTCTGGAGTGAGGATGGGAGAGGCCGGATCTGTGGAAAGGATCACGTGTTTAAAGCTCATTGCAACTGTAAAGGAAGAAGTGTGGGGTCTAGTGGTTAGAGCAGGGGACTGGGAGCCAGGAGTCCTGGGTTCTATTTTTGGCTCTGCCACTGACTCTGACTGTCCTTGGGCTAGTTGCTCTGTTCCTTAGTCTATTCATCTGTAAAATGGAGCTAGCAAACAGACCCCCCCCCCATTCACAGGGGGAATGGGACTGGGAGGCTAATGTGTTCATGGTCCCTTATTTATTAAAAGCCTTGGGAAGAGCAGCCGTGTTAAGTCTGGTTCTGGTTGTGAAACCCCGAGCCGATGCATCACTGTTCTGAGAAGTGTGAACTCTCCCGTTCCTCTCCCCTTGCCAGGGGACAACATGCTGACCGCGGTGAACGTGGCCAAGAGCTGCCGGATGGTGGAGCTGAAGGAGCGGGTGGTGTTCGTGAATGCCTCGCCGCCCAGCCACAACAAACCCGCCTTCCTCAAATTCATCCCCTCCGATGACCCCCAGGGGCAGGAGCAGCCACAGGTGAGTCCCAGCCGGGCCGGCAGGAAAACCCAACAGCCTTGCATGTGAATCCCTTCCCCCCATGCAATATTATGGGGTATGGAATAAACAGGGCCATGCAAGAGCCCTCTTCAGCCCCCATTCCCCCCCAGCTGAGCTTGTGAGGCATCCAGCTGGTACAGTGGTGAGCAGAGAGCTGGATGCCACACGTCCCATGGCACAGGGAATCCAGAGCCCTGCAGTGGGACTCACTAACTTGCCCTTGTCCTTTCCTCTTTATTATCTGCAGTGTCATGTTGCTCAGAGGTGCCTGTCAGGAGCTGGGCCCCATTGTGCTGGGAGCTGTACAAGTGTCCTGTATCTTGCTTCTGCAGGCAGGCCGGTTCCCCACCCCCAAGAATATACTGATCCCTGAACTGTAGCTGACCCCCTTACACCGGAACAGGCAGGCCCAGACCGGAGCCCGGCAGGCGTGGCTGCCCCGAACTTCCGGCCGCGTTGGGCAGTGGGATCCGATCTAGGCTGTGCTTTCTCAGCCAGGACAGAGCATCTCCAAGGAGCCACCTCTTGGGCTCAGCGAGCTGGGGACTGGGTCGTGGATCAGGGCGCGACCCTGATTTAGGGCCGACGGGGTGGCCCAGCTTGATCCAAACCCCGCTCTTGTTTTGGTGTGGGAGGGATGATCTCCCTGCTCCCCCCACCACTGATCTCAGATGCTGGGGCTAGGTTAGACTGTGGAAAGAAGTGAAGGCAGCGAAGAGCTGAGCGGCTGCCGGTCTGGTTTGCTCTGCAGGGCCTGTACCAGCACGACGGCTGTTTACTCGAGCAGCAGCCCTGCCACTTGGCACTGAACGGGAAATCCTTCGCTGTGGTCTGTGAACACTTCCCTCACCTGCTACCCAGGGTGAGTCCTTCTCTCTCCCACCTCCTCCATCTCGTGTAAGCAGCCCACTGGAGGTGAATCTTGCCGTGCGTCTGCTGGGCAATGGGGACGGCGAAGGTCTCCTGCCCACCACCAGTCTGGGCTTTACACTTCCCCTCGTTTTCTGCCCATATCTGGCAGTAGCAGAGCAGAGACACACAAGCTGCAGCGTTCCCAGGCTGCCATGAGTTTGTCTCCCTGCAGATCGGGTAAGGAGGCAGCCCCTGCCTTGTAGGATTTCAGGGCCCTGTGTCATTGCAGCTAGGAGCATGGGTGATGCGTGAACTGCCAGCTGGGGGAGACGAGCCCCTGGCCCCACCCAAGATCCTGGAGTCCAGAGCTTCCGCACCACGGCCACCACCCCTTGCCCCCAGTTAGTGCCCCCCAGCACCAGGAGGGCGGGCGACCCAAGCCAGGGGCACCACATGGGGAGCCACAGAGGGGGACCTGGGAGCAGAGCATGGGTGGGGCCACATCTGGCTGTTTGGGGAGGCACAGCCTCCCCCAGCCTATGATTCCCACCGCCCATGGCTAGGAACCTCTCCTGCGGGTTCCCACCATCACTGGAACAAACACTCCCAAGTCCCCATGGGAACCAGCAGCGGATACTACATAGCCACATTGCTCGCCATGATCCACCGCCCCCACCTAACCACCGTGGAAGCAATCCAGGGACCAGAGTCACACCAGAAAGGAGACTGGCCCTTCTCTCGGGCAGCAGCCACTCCCGTCGTCCCATTGCCTGTGGTCCGTTAGTCTCTACTCAGTAGCCCCGCTGGTTGTTGCTCTGCCTAAGTGCTTTGGATGCCGTGACTTAACCTGACCACGAAGCCTTTCCCTTTTAGATCCTGATTCGGGCCACAATTTTCGCTCGCATGTCGCCGGACCAGAAAACACAGCTGGTTTGCAGGTTACAAGACCTTAAGTAAGTTGGGGGAAAGAGGAGGATGACAAGACGGTGTAAGACCTAACACTTCCTTCCAAAGCGACCTCTTGTCAATGCAAAGCAGGACGCTTCCTTTCTCATGGGCTCTTGGCAGCTGTGAAATCAACTTCCGACCGACCACGCCATTGGATCGATTTCTATCTTTTCCCTCCCCCCACCCAAAACCTGGGGGTTACCCTACTTTCATGCTGCAAAGCCTAGATCCAGCCTTTTCCCCAAATTCACAGGTGTTTGGCCCTTTTATGGAGGAGGGGGTCTGAGCTGTGATGTTCAAATCTGAGTTTTCCCCAAGGTCTGAGCTTGTTGAGAGCCTGGCTTTTGATCCATACCCATCTCTGGTTTCTGTAGGCAGGTGGAAACAATGATTTTTTTAACTACAGATTGTGAGGGAGAGATAAAAAGTCAGGATTCAAGAAACCCTTAGGAAAGTCCTAGAGGACTCGGAACCCAAATGCTCAGGTGCTTTGGCTGTTTTGGAAGGGGCGATCTTGTGGGATTTTTTTAAGCCAGAGGGAAAGAATCTTTCTCTGGCAGCACTTGGAATTATAGATTTTCCCACACTATCACCGAGTTTAAATTTTTTTTTTTCCTCCTTTGATCTGACAGACTGAGAGCTTCAAATTACATAGTAAGCTACTGGAGTATCCCAGCTACAAATCCAGCCCATCTTTGAGGCAGACAGCACTTAGAATCATAGAATGTCAGGGTTGGAAGGGACCTCAGGAGGTATCTAGTCCAACCCCCTGCTCAAAGCAGGACCAATCCCAACTAAATCATCCCAGCCAGGGCTTTGTCAAACCTGACCTTAAAAACCTCTAAGGAAGGAGATTCCACCACCTCCCTAGGTAACCCATTCCAGTGCTTCACCACCCTCCTAGTGACATAGGTTTTCCTAATATCCAACCTAAACCTCCCCCATTGCAACCTGAGACCACTGTTCCTTGTTCTGTCATCTGCCACCACAGAGAACAGTCTAGATCCATCCTCTTTGGAATTTGTCAGAGTCTCAGTACAAGCTGCATCGTGTACTGACATTACTAGCACTTCCAGCAGTGCAGGGATCTGTGGGGTCTAAGGCGATGACAACACAAAACTTGTCTGCCAAAAACTTACCACTGTAGCTACAACTGGTCCGTCTCCACCAATGGCCACAGAGATGAGAGTGCTTAACCAGCTGTACTTCACGCCCTGGCGTTGCCTCACCCTGCGTGAGGCGGTGGTTAGACACAGGCCCTTTGGCTACACAAGCGTTCCCATTGTTGTTGCTGTTTCTGGAGCTGCACCAGAGGTGAAGGCAGGAAAACTTTGGCAAAGAAGTCCTGTGTAGACAAGACTTGCATGTAAACTGGTAGGAGAACCTGGAATTCCGGAACCAGTGACTTTTGCAGATCAGCACGAAGAAACCAATTCTAAGCCCTCTGGGGCAGGGCCTCTCTTTTTGTTCTGAGTTTATGCAGCGCCTAGCACCAAGGAGTCTGTTCCCTGACTGCAGCTCCACTGTGTGACCCAAAAAATAATAAAATCCAGTTAATATTTTACACAAATGACATAAATTTAGTTAACGTAAGTAATTGAGAAATTAGCGCATTTGTCCTTAAAGCTGAATCGACTTCTCTTATTGACTTGAATCTAAACAGTTTTAAGTACAGAGTTATTGTCCGGGGGATGGAAGTTTTTTTTGTTTTTTTTTTTTTTAATAAAATAAGCATTTCAATTCTCTTTCAGGTTTTTTTTTTTTTAGTACTTACATAGGTCCAAAGAAATGTAAGAAGTGAGTTGATCGCAGTCCCACTAGTATGCATGCGGCAGTAGGCATTTCTGATACTGTTTCATCTAGCAGCAAACGGCACAAGATCCAGTGGCTGGAAGTTGGACAAATTCATAGGAGAAATAAGGCACCGTGAGGGCCATTAACCATTGGTGCAATTTACCTAGAGGTGTGGTGGATTCTCCTTCATGTGAACTGTCTGAGAACGGGTGTCGTCCTGAAAAATATGCCCTTAGCGCCAACAGAAGTTATGGGCTTGATACAGGGATGCTGCATGAAATTCTCTGGCCTGGGTTATGTAAGAAGTCAGGCTAGATGATCCTGAGCGTCCCTTCTGGCTTTAATCTGTGGATTCTGTGAAATGCTGAGCATCCTCATCTTTTTTCTAGAGTCAGTGCAGGCTGAAGTTGCTGCATGTGACAGGTGCAAGCGGGTGTTGCCCTTATTAATAGAGGCACTAGGTCCCTGCTCCAAGGAGATTACAATCTAAACGTTATACCAGGTTGCAAGTGTCTCCCCTGCTGTAAGGGGATTTGAGTTGATATTTATGGAATGATTTTTATGGGGAAAAATATTTCGTATTTAAATGGGGGCAGGGCAGGGAGTCAGACTCCTGGTTTCTACTCCTGACTCTGCCACTGATTCTGGGAGCAACTTGGTCCCCCTCCTCTGTGCCTCCATTTCCCTATCTCTAAAATGGGACTGATGATCATTCTAGCCCATCTCCCAGTGGGTTGGTGAAGCTTGTTGCTATGAAGAGCTCTGCACAGGCCTGGCGCCTGTATCGACAGATCTCAATGTACCGTCAGTGCTTTTAATACCAAGTGCCCAATGTTTTCCGATCCAGGGCGCTCCGTTTCCTGGCAGGGAGGAGGTGGGAATCCTTTGGCTTATACTGTTCGTGTGTGCGTATCTCTTGCCACAGCTATTGCGTGGGGATGTGTGGGGATGGCGCCAACGACTGCGGAGCGCTGAAGGCGGCCGACGTGGGGATCTCTCTCTCGGAGGCGGAGGCCTCCGTGGCTTCACCGTTCACCTCCGGAATCGCCAACATCGAGTGTGTGCCCATGGTCATAAGGTGGGCTTCGTCCTCCAGGAACCACGGAATTGTATGTCAAGATGGGGGGAATGGAACGTGGGGTCGAGGTGGAGATGGCAAGGCGTTGGCAAATTGGCTGGAAGGACGTGTATTGGCTGCCAGGGTGCGGCCTGGAAGCGGGGATTAATTGTTATTAATTAACAATATCCTGAGAATCTCAGTGCTTGTATTTTAGTGACCGTGGTCTCTGACTCCCCGTTCCCTGATCATAGAAGATCAGGGCTGGACCTCAGGAGGTATCTAGTCCAACCTCCTGCTCAAAGCAGGACCAACGCCAACTAAATAATCCCAGCCAGGGCTTTGTCAAGCCTGACCTTAAAAACCTCTAAGGATCGAGATTGCACCACCTCCTTAGGGAACCCATTCCAGTGCTTCACCACCGTCCTAGTGAAATAGTGTTTCCTGATATCTTCACCCCTTGCCCTCTCTCCTCTTCACCCTCCGGGCGTATCCATGACCTGCACTAGGCCCTAGGCTGGCTGCTATCACCCCTTCCCCTCACTCTGTCCCCTCCTCCTTGCCTCTAGCCCAGAGCTATGTCACTTAGGGTTTTTGAACTATCCATGGAGGCGGCTGCTTGACCCACAAACCTGGTCTTCCTCCCTGCTCCAAAATGGAGTCCAGTCGATTCATACCTCTCCCCCTCCACAGAACTGCCTGGCCCCCTTGTCCACGAATGGAGGGTCCACGTCTTTCTGATCTCTCTTTCAGGGAAGGCCGATGTTCTCTGGTCACCTCCTTTGGGGTTTTTAAGTACATGGCCCTGTACAGCTTGGTGCAATTCGTCTCAGTGCTTCTACTCTACACGGTGAGTGTTTTGGGCACCATCATTGCTGGGTCAGAGGAGAAAGGGGGACTGGCTGGTTCTGGGAAGCTGTAAGGAGAACCTGGAGCCTCCCACATCGACACTCCCCGCTTTGAATCTGGCTAGGGCCTCTTGCTTGCCACTGTCTCACAGCTTGCTGGCCAGGGCAATTGAAGTGATGGAGCTGGCTGCTTTGGGAGCATAGGCAGAGAGGCCAAGAATCAAATGGGCCTGGAGACTGAGCTCTCCTGGTGCCTTGAGAGATGTTGGGTGTCCAGTCAGGGCCAGGGCGAGGTGCGCTGGTTGAATGGAGAGGAGGTAGCATTGCTGTTCCAGGTATAAACAGAGGCCCCGGATCGCTAAGGCTGTCAGTCGAGCCCCTTTCACCAGCCTGCTGCCAGAGCTGGGGGTCCCGAAGGAGGCAAAACACGTGCGCCCGTGCTCCCCAGTGTCTCCGAGAGCCCCCCCTCAAGTGAGAGGGGGCAGGCTTCAGAGGAGGTCTCCTCCAAGCCTCGGCTGCAGCAGCGGCACTCGGCGAAAGTGGGAGTTTGTTGAGATGAACGGGCGGAGGGAGGCATGTGCGTCAAGAGGGTGGGGGGCTCAGAGGTTGGGGAGGGGAGCATCCTGTGATGTGGGACGGGTTTTGGGGTCCTCTGTGTAAACTAGTGTTTGTAATTTTGAAAGACAGAACGATAGAGACCATAATGCACCACTGCCCGCTGGAAATGGAACTGCCCGACCATGTGTCATAGCCCCCTTTACTGCCAACAGCAAACTGGGATTCTCCTTTAGCTCACCTAGGCAGGGCCTGTGCTTTTCATAACCCAGACCAGTCTGAGCAGCTGGGGTCTGCAGCAGAGCAGCCACCATAATGTCCTAGTCAGCCACTGATCCGTTGCCATATGTTGAATTTGGGTCTTTCCTCACAAGATTCTGCTTTAGTGACTTTCTGTCACTGCTGGATTTGAACCAGTGACCTTGAGATGAGGCTTTGTACCCCACTGCCCAGTCCCCTGAGCCATCCCAGTCTGCTCCTGATGGAATATCCCATTTCTCCTTCTTTCCTGCCCACGCCCAGATTAACACCAACCTGAGTGACTTCCAGTTCCTCTTCTTTGACCTGGTCATCACTATGACTGTGGCTGTGCTGATGGGCAAGACCGGACCTGCCAAGGAGCTGGGCACAAAACGTCCCCAAGGGGCACTGATCAGTATCATTGTCCTCGGCAGCCTCCTGCTCCAAACAGCTGTGCTGATCACGGTTCAAGTTACGAGTTACTTCATCACAGTCTCACAGAGCTGGTAAGTGTCTGTCCTTGCCTGGAACTGGCCATAGCAGCTAAAAGGGGAGGACACAAAAGCTCTTTTTGGCCTCATGAAAGGTACCATGTTGGGAATCCCCAGACTGAATCAGAGCTGGGGGTATCCTGTCTCCTCCCTGGCCAGCACCACCTGCATCAGGCGCTGGAAGAGCAACCTGCCCCCAAAGGAAGTTCCTTCCTAACTCCTGTCAGATGGGGTCATGCCCTGAAGCATGGAGGTTTCTTGTCTTCTAATCCTCAGCTGGGAACCAAATGCTGCTCTCTGCAGTGACTGGCTCCAGGCCAAGCCAGCTGCACATTGCAGGCAGGTCCCGCCGGATTGCGCCGCGGTCAGAGGCTTATGCCTGATCCTTGCCCCTCTCCTACTTCTCGCCCAGGTACATCCCACTAAACAGCACAGTGAGCGCCCCGGAGAACCTACCCAACTACGAGAACACCGTGGTGTTCTGCATCTCGGGCTTCCAGTACCTGATCCTCGCTGTCGCCATGTCCAAGGGGTACCCCTTCCGGGAGCCACTGTACACCAATGGTAAGAGCCCAGCCGGCCTCCTCTCCGCACCTCTTGTCTGTAGTGGGGTGGGGGGTTCCCAGGGTCACTTGGCTCCTGTAACCAGCCCGGCGTGTCCTGGGTCCGTGATGTCTTCTCTTGCCCCCCAGTGCCGTTCCTGCTTGTCCTTGTCGCTCTCTTGGGCCTGACGATCGGGATAACTCTCTACCCACTGGACTTTGTGAAAGCCATGCTGAAGCTGAAAGACATAAGCAACATGAGCTTCAAGATGCTGCTGCTAGGCATAGCCACACTCAACTTTTGCGTAGCCTTCATGCTGGAGGTAGGAGGGCGGGAGCTGAATTCAGGGTGAACGCCCAGCTATGGGGACAGGGTTCCTGTGGGATCCCGCCCTTAATAGTGCCCCTCACTAGGGCCCCCCATGAGTTAATGTTCCCAATGGGCTGGGGAGTGCTAGGCACTGCTCTTTATAGAGCAGAGGTCCCCAAAGTGTGGGGCGCACCCCCCTAGGGGAGTGTGGAGGACCATCCGGGGGGTGCGGCAGGGTCCGGAGGAGCACCACCAACCCCCTACCCGACCCCAGCTCTGCTCCGGTCATGCTCCCAGCCAGGACCCCGGCCCTGCAGACCCCTGGCCCAAACCTCAGCCACTGGCCACAGCCCAGGGCCCAGGCTGAGGGCAAGGCCGGGAGTGGAGCCACACCTGGCCAGGGGTCTGACTTCCAGCCCCCACCACAGCCTGGCTGCAGCTCCGCACCCCCCCCCAAACCCACTCCCAGCTTCAGCCCCCTTACTCTGTCCGCATCTCTCCCTCCTCCCCCCCACGCTCCCCAAGCCGCAGCCCCACTCCCAGCCCTGGAGAGGCATGGACAGGGATAAGGGGGGTGCCACCCTCAAAAGTTTGGGAACTGCTGTTCTAGAGCCAATCAGTGCTACAGAGTGCATCAACCGGGGGGACCCCTCTGGACTGACATGAGTATGGGCTCCCTGCCTAGGCCCTTCTGACCTTCTCCCCAGCACAGTCCTGATCCAGGCCTATCCTTCCAGGGACCGGTGGCCGATGAGCCGTTCCCTTCCACTGGAATGCTGTGGGTGTGTTGGGAAGGGAGCTTGACACTAGTATAAGCTTCCCTCCGTTCTCCCCACATTCCCTGCCCTGACCCCACGTCCCTCTCGTCCTCCCCCTTCCAGACCGCCGTGGATCACGGCATGCTTAACTGCCTGCGGCAGCTGCGCCAGAAGAGGGCCTCCAAGAAGCTGTTCAAGAGGCTGGAGCAGGAGCTCAGTCAGCAGCAGGTGTCCTGGCCGCCATTGAACGAGTCGCTCTTCGCCACGCCCAAAATGTCCATCTCTGGGAGCTAGCCCTGGCTCCTGGAGAGCCCTCGCTCCAGGGCCAGTGTCCATGAGTCCAGCAACACCCCAGGGGAGCTTTCCAGCCTTCCCCGACACAGCTCCATTTATTTACGTTCATCTGTCCATCGCTGCCTTCCCCATGGGCTTTGGCTACTGCAGGGTTCTCAGTGCCCAGCCCCAGTGAGACTCCTCATGCTGATCGCCCCAAGGTGCTCGTCTCAGGGGATGGATGCGGGAGGCAGAGGAAGGGCCAGGGAGCCCATCTCCCCTGGGATGCAAGTACTCAACCTGATCTCACTTTGGAAAGCAGAGCAGGTGGGTTTACCACAGGGAAGCCCTCAGCAGCATTACCACAGAGCAGCTGCCCTCCCTCGGAAAACTATTCCAGCTCTCTGGCGTGCCTGGGTCAAGCACCAGTCAGGATCAGACACAAGCAAGCGACTGGTGCAGTTGCGCCTGTGACTCAGGAAGAGAAGCTGTCCGGGACTGCTGCTGCTATGTCGTAGTCACAGCACCCTGTCGAATGGTTACCTTCCCCAGCTGATCCTTCATACCCATGGGACTGCACTCTTTCACTCGCTATAGGTGGCTAGGTCAGATCCACAGCTGGGTGATTTGCCCTGGACAGGGCATGGAGCGGTCCTCACAGCTGTGTTGCACCTTGTCGGGGAGGGATGGGGGGGCAATGTTTGAAAGGGGAGAACCCCTTCTGCCCAGCAGCCTTGCGCCGTTGGTGTTAAAAGCCACTAATCAAAGATGGCGTCTGTTGCCATGGTGCTGCACTTGTCTTGTGGCTCCTCTCACTGTGAACAAGCCACCTGCATCCCTCCGCAGACGGGGCAGTGACCTCTGAACGGCCACACGTAGCAGACACTGTTAGCTTGCCAGACCTGTGTGCAACCCAGCTGCTGTAGCAAACGAGAATGTTACCTGCCACGTGTGATGCTCAGCGCTCATTGAGCGACAGGCACGACAAACTGCTGGAACGTGACAGGATGGGATTAGGAATTAAGAATATTGTTGAGAGCTGTATTTATTCCATCCCCCCCCCTCGCCTGTTCATCAGAGCAGGTAGAATTGTAGCAGTTGGCTGTATTGTCCATCCAAACTGATCCTTGCCTCCACTCTTGGGCAACGCATGGATTGCTGCTACCGTTCCAAAAATCTGGGTCATTTACCACCACTGTACTGGAGAAGCTGCGAGCCAGATGCCAGGTTTGTGCACTCCCACTACTGATGGGTCCTCTGCTAGAACATTACTGGTGACGCTTTGGCAAAGTGGTGGAATTGAAATGGAAGATGTGTAGCATGTACGCTCTATTTTTATTCGTCAAAGTGTATCTGGGGGGGTGTGTGTGTGTGTGTGTGTAAATCATGTAAAATCTCCAACTTCGCTGTGTTGCTTTTTTTGAGTGTATCTAATAAATCAACATTATTTTCTTGAAAACTAGCTTGTGCCATTTAATTCCGAGTGGCTACATTTCCCAGGTGCATTACAACTAGGTAATGGAGAACAGGTACTGAGATTGAACCGGGCTACCCGGAGACTAACACATGTCTACCCAAAAATAGAAACATGTATTTGTGATTACATGGAAAAATTCCTTTCTTCAAATAACAAGTTAACAGTAATATTCATTATTTTTCATGTTTTTTTTACTGAGTACTGTTGGTCATGGTGGGTTTTTTTTATATCTGCTTCTTCTGTCATTTGCACAGTCTGAAGGCTTTACTGACAAACCCATTTTAACGCTGCCAAATGCAAGGTCACACATCTATGAACAAAGAATAACAGGTCATTGCGACATACCCAGGGTACAGTCTGACCTGGTGAACAGCTGTGTCCCCTCCGTTCTCCAACCTATGAGAGCTACCATTCCAGCTGTGATCACACACAGGATATACTTCAGGAGTGCTACAGCCAGCCACCCTTGAATTACACTGCAGAGCAACACCTGCAAATTCCCAGTCCCAGACTTTCCCCCCAGAAATGTGTCTTGTACTGCCCAGCCCTCTCCTGGACAACACAAGCTCATAGGAAGTCTGTCAGATTCTGTATCCAAAAAATGGAGCACCCTGGTCTAGATAAAAGAGTAAAACTAGTTTATTAACTACAGAATGATGGATTTTAAGTGAGTACAAGTAACAAAGCATAAAAGTCAGAATTGGTTACAGGAAAATAAAAGTAAATTGCAACTAATGCCTAACTGAGCAAGCTAGAGGAAATTCAAAGCCAAGGTGTCTCTCACCACAATCTTATTGTTTCAGTCAGGATCCCTCCCCCAGTCCAAAGCTGTTTTCTTTGTTCTTCAGGTGTCGTGGATGCCGTGGGAAGAGAGAAATGAGGAACCGTTAGGAGCATCTCCTCTCTCCATTTTTAGCTCTTCCTGTTCTTCAAGAATCATCTCCTGCTGAAGTTCAGGAGACAGAAAGTCTATGTGGATGGGAGCCCCCAACTGTTTCTTTGTCAAGATGTAAATCTTCACCCACATCCTCTTTCCTGCCAAAGAGTAGCTACTTAACCAGGCGATGATCCATTTGATTTTGTTGACACCTGGCTGAGGTGTTGGCTACATTTTTGTCTCTGGGGAACTGGTTTGTGGCTTCTCCCCTCCAGATTTCATAGAATCATAGAATATCAGGATTGGAAGGGACCTCAGGAGGTATTTAGTCCAACATCCTGCTCAAAGCAGGACCAATCCCCAACTGAATCATCCCAACCACTTCAAACATGTCTAATAGTATCATACAAAGGAATCCTATAACTTGAAATCTGTGTGGTAACATTGCATGTAACCAGAATAATAATGATCAGCAAGTTATGAGCTTGCAAATGATATCTCACAAGTCATACTTTGTACAAAATGTATGTTCACCCATTTTACAGGACTATGATAGGGGTACAGACTGTCACAGTCACCCTTATGATTAAGGCCAGAAAGGACAGTTAGATCATCTCAGCTGACGTTTATTTCACAGCCAGTATTTCACCCACTTACCCTTGTAGTGAGCCCAATAACTTGTATTTGGCTAAAGCATCTCTTCCATAAAGTCTTGATCTGAAGACATCAATTGATGGAGACTCCACTGCTCCCCCAATGGTTAATCACCCTCATTGCTAAAAAAAAAAAAAATAGTGTCTAATTTGAATTTGTCTGGCTTCGGCTTCTGGCCCTTGGTTCTTGTTTATGCTTTTCTTCAAATGACTGCATCCTAGAGAGCAATGTTTCTGAGAAGGATTTTGGGGTTTCAGTGGATAACCAATTTTACATGAGTGCCCACTGCAGTGCTGTAGCTACCAGGGCAAATACGGCCCTTGGATGTATAAGCAGGGGAGTATCGGGTAGGAGTTGGGAGGTGGTATTACCTCTGTATGGAGCATCAGTGAACCGATCACTGGACAACTGTGTCCAGTTCTAGCATCCACTCTTCAAAAAGAATGTTGACAAATTGGAAAAGGTTCAGAAAAATGCTACAAGTGCAATTTCAGGTCTGGAAAGCTAGTAGGAGACTAACCAAGATCAGTCTATTTAGTTTATCCAAGAAAAAGTGACTTGATCGTGGTCTACTCATTCCTACTTGGGGAAGAGATTTCTGATCATTGACTGTTCTTGAAAGTGGCAGAGATGCAAAGGCAGGAAACAAGCTAGAAAAATTTACACAAGCAATGAGGAACCTATTTTTTAACTGAGGGTAATTCACCGTTAGAACAACTTACCAGTGGGCATGGTGGAGTCTCTGTCACATGATGCCTTTAAGTCAAGACATTCATAAACAGATGTTATGGGCTTGATGCAGAAGTTACTGGTCGAGGTTCCCAGACTAGTCTATGAAGCCTGCTCCTGAGCTGAGCCAGCAGAGATATTGGAGAGCAAGTCAGATTTCCATTGTGCATAGCAAGGAAATCATTCAGTTGCATTCGGGCTTCTGAGACTCCCATCAGCTCCAGCAGGAAGCCCAGAGAGCACAGCCTGGATAGAAATCTATAGCTTCTCTTTACTTTCTGACTTTGGATTCTGCTCAGCTGCTTAATAACGTGTGACTTCAGAACTGAATATCTGACACAGACGTCACCAAGGAGGAATCTACAAAGACCCATCCAACTCTTCTATTCAGAGGCCTTCTCAGATAAGAGCTTCATCTAAAAGACTAAGTCAGTCAGTTAGACTCTGTCCAGTGACTTCACTAGTCCATTGGATCGGCTTTGATCTGCATTTGCACACACTGATTCAGTATTTCCACCCATCTGCGAATTAGAGAGACAGGGTGAGTGAGGTGATACCTTTTATTGGACCAGCTTCAGTTGGAGACAGACAAGTTTACACAGAGATACTGCAAATACCCACTGGAGGGCGACGTAAGACTTGAGCTTGAGGCTATGGAGGAGAAGCTGTAGCCTCTGAGTCCGTTTCCTTATGGATCTGCTTTCAATGACACAACATGCCTCTTCTGCAGATCTGAGCAAGGTGAGAAGAGAACACAAAGCTTTGGGACCTGTACTGTTTGTAAATTCTTTTGGGGCAAGAAACTGGTTTTTAGCTGTAAAGAACCTTCAGTGGAGCCTGTCTCCAAATAAAACTGCTGTTCAGGTCTGGAGATCGTTTGCACTTTTTATTGGCCGTATGATGTCATCCACACTAGGCTTGTAAAACATATTTGGCTGTGACAGCCAAACTGGGCCTGTGTCCACACGTTACAGCGGCGTTAAGAGCCTGGTCCACTCAATGACAATCGGTGTTGTTAAACACGTTTGATCTGGATACTTTTATGTCGTTCTAATACAAATATTAAATACAAGCACACACAACAGGTGAAGTGGATCAAAGCAATGTTATGCTTTGGTTATTGGAATGAATTATTCATTGATTAATTCAAAATCACTGAAATGAGAGAGAATCATTCTGATTCTGTCCCCATCAAATTTTGTTGAAATCAACACATTCCTGGGAAACGTTTTGATTTCAACAATTGCATTTTCCAACGGACAGCTGGTCCGTCTCAAACTTTTCAACCTGGCTCCACCCAGGAGTTATGATCCCCATCCTTGAGTGCCATCTACTGACCTGTTAACCATAAACTCTTTACGTATATACCGACATAAGCACTCTTGTCACAAAGGCCCCCTGACCTATGACGTTCCTTCTTCTGATTTTTCTCTTCCTCCTTCATCCCCACAACCAAATTTTCTGTGTAGCAGAGCAGCCAGACTCCTGCGAGGTGGAAAACTTTCAAGCCAGTAATGGTCCCAGCTTCCACTGACTGAGGAAGTGCTAGCAGCCATAGGGAGGTGCAGTGCCCCTGCACCAATTTGCCCCTCAGCCAGCCCAAGTGAGTCTCATTAGCTCCCATGGAGCAGAGTGTGTCCCTCTGAAGAGGGCAGCGGTAAGAAGGACAGGGCAGCTTGCAAGCAGGGATGCTTCGGGGCTGGTCGGCTCGGGAGCATAGCCTTGTTTCTGCGGGGGTGGTTGGATGCATGGCTCCTGCTTACGTCCCTCAGGAAGCTGGATAAATGCGATGATCATGAAAGGGGGTAAGAACCTGTCACGCATGAGTGCATTATGGGGCATGGTCATGGTTAGTGATGGGTATCTCCCTTCAGAACCCTGACTGTGTTAGTGAGAGTTAGCGAGAACCCCTGGGTCGGTCTGTCTGTCAGCGTCAGAAGAGGCTACCCTTAATGGCAACCACTGCACAACCGCTGATGGGTGGGAGGCAGGAGTGTGTCTGCGTGGTGGCTTGCCCTGCTGCTCTCCCTTGGGATGGGGGAGGTGGCCCTCACCACCAGCCAGGAGCATGATGGGATTCTGGAAGGGGGGAAAGTGACCTGTGGGTGGATGAAGGTATTACTTTGGGTGATAGTTTTGAGGCAGTTTGTAGTTGTGGAGGGGGCAAGCCCAGCAGTTCCCCACATTCTAGGGAACTCAGATTCACATTAGATCAGGATGGGATCTCTGCTTCCCTCGTCTCAAGCCAAGGTGCGGGGAGCTCACGTGAGGTTTAGGTCTGGCAGGTTAGTGGCCACTTGCCATATCCTGCTGTCAAGTTCAAAGTCGGGCGTGTGGGTCTGGCAGCAGCCAGGCTCCGACTCTGGATGTGCCCCCAGCAGTTTAATGTGTTTGCTCGCATCTTTTGTCAAACAATCACACGAAACGTCTAGACAAAGGCGGCAGCAGCCATTGCTAACATCAACGCCAAGGCCGGACAAAATAAACAGCAAATGTTCCCAGGCCGCTGGGCCTGTCTGTCTCTCACAGGGATCTGTAGGGCTCTTTGTTCGTACTTCATGTCTGAGTGCTCAGCTGAGATTCAGCATCTGGATTTACTAGGTACAGGGAAGGGGAAGGTCCTGTGGTTTAAAGCCCAAGAGTCCGGACTCCTGTGTTCTATTCCCAGCTCTGTCTTTGAATTGCTTGGTGACCTTGGGCAAATCGTTTAGTTTTGTCAGTCTGTTACCCCATTTTTTACAGATGAGGTTAGTCCTCTGCTTCCTCCTAAAGGTGGGGTTGTGAGCTTCATTAATGGCTGTAAAGTGCTTTGAGTGGCTTGGGCAGAAGGTGCTGCATAAGGGCAAAGGGTGGTGGTGGTGGACTTCAGGCAAGGGACTGCTTTGCTTAGAAGCACAGCCCTGGCAGAATGGCTGAAGCCTTGCATTATCCACCAGGTCCAAATCTCTCTCCAGTCCCTCCCACCCTGTCTCCCAATAGACCTGCATTCTTCCCTCGTCCAAGAAGAGGAGGGGCCTGGCACATTTCCTGCCAGCCGGCTGTGGGTGTCTGCTGTCCCCCGCTATGTCTAACAACGAGCCAGGGTGCGACTTCTCTGCCCCATCGAGGCAGCGCAAGGAGAAATAGCAGCATAGCTGCGGCAGCATCCACGGTGACACAGGTGATCTCGGCCAAAAAAAAAAACCCACCCTGAAGCCGGTGGGGTCTGTATTTTCTGCTGCACTACTACGGCTAACCTGCCATTTATACTCACTCTAGGTCAATTCGCATGGAGTATGTGTGTGAAAACAGATGACTCGCGCCTCTAACCTGGGCCTCATCAGAACGGTTTGTATGTTAGCCCTGTACAGACCACCTGTCCCCTCCTGTTGAGATGGCGATGGTTACTTTTGTGTTAAGGTACCACCTGGAGGCCCCAGTCCTGCCTGGAGCTGGGTGGGAAATGGTTTTCCCACGCCATGCGTATTTTCAAGAGTTCAAAACTTTTTGGGGACGAAGAGCCAGCCTCAAAAATATTCACAACCCGAATAAAATCAAAACATTTTTACAGGTCAATTGAAACATTTTCATTTTGATTGTGACCTTTTTCTTCACCGTTTTTTTACATCCTAATTAGCTGAAATTTCCAAACAAAAGGCAGTTTTGGACAGGAGAACTGGGATTTTTCATTTCGACAATGTCAAACCTTTGTTTTCTCAATGTCATTTCGAGTCGGAAAGTTCGTCGAACCCCGTCCTGATTCTCAAATGGTTTTGGTTTTTGACACCGTGTTTTTTCTCAATCAAAAATAAAAAACACCTCAAATTGTCAGAAAGTTCCCACCCAGCTGTAATCCTGACTGGGACCCCATCACACCATGAGCCATGCAAACACAGAATGAAGGGTGGCCTCTTCCTGAAAAGCTTGTGATCTCAAGACAAAACGCAATGAGTAGGTTAACTATTATAATGAGGTTGGGAGGGAAACAGGAATCAAAACCAAGTTGTGGAGGAAGCTGGATGGTTGAGTCAGTTACCTTCTTTAGATGACAAACATCAGAAGTCCCTACTGGCACCTACCTGCCCATGATCAGCTGGCAATTTTCCATGGACATCATGATAGAAATGTTTTTAGTGGTGGTGATCTTGTGGCACAGAGCTCTTGTGTTTAACAATTCAACGATTGCATTAGCCAAACGTTGCATGGATTGCAGCAAGCCAGCTGTAAGTGGCAGCGGGCAGCAGCTCATCTGCTCGCCCTGTAGTCCAGGGACCCAGCTTGTACCTGTGCAGCCACATTCTTAAATAGCTGTTCCACAGAGGTCTTGAGGAGGGAATCAGAGGGCTGGTTTGGGGAGGATGTTCCATGCTCTTGGGTAAGAGAGTAGGTATCGCTGGTGATGTGCAGAGGATGCTGATACAACAAGGTCCATGTGTAGCCGTTATAGAACATATTTGTTTTCTGTAGCTCTGTAGGAGAAACATCCAGTGTTGTTGCAGTAGCGCCAAGGAGCCACTGTCATGGCCCAGGCCCCCAAACACAGAACAAAAGGACCCTCCCTGCCCAAAGAGCTTGACAATCCAAGCAGATAGCAGCAGAACCACACGTGGGCTAGTTTATAGTTTCTTTGGGTTCACACTTCCAGGCATCTGAAGGTCTCTCAAAGGAATGCCTTATGGAACATTCCTACAGAACTTAATAGGGATGAAACCCGCATGGTTCTACAGAAGTAACTTTAGAAGCCTGGAGAATGGGACCTTCTCACTAGCATTTTAAAGGAACTTACGGACTTGGATAGAGAGCTCCATCCCTGTTAGAGACCTCTGCAAGGTGGAAAAGTTACCATTCTCTGTTAATTTCTTTCCCCTGGATAAATTCTGTGGTTTCCTTTCACTTTCCTCTAAAGCATCCCAGCTTAGCGACAGCTGGAGATAGGAAACAGGACAGGGTGGACCAATGTTCTGAGACGATACAGAGAACCTTCTTTCTTAGATGCGTGGCTGATGTTTTGCTCATGTGTTTTGGGTGTTTCTCATGGCCAGATTTGAGGTTGGGAAAGAATTCTCCCCCAGGTCAGATTGGCTGGGACTTTGGATTTCACCTTCCTCTGCAGCATGGATCACCTGTTAGGATCATCAACCTAATCAGTTCCAGCTTCCAGCATTGGTGGCACTTTGGTCTCTCCTGGTCTCCTGAGGGCTGAAATGGTTTAGTCTAACCCAAGTTAACGCAGGGGTAACTAGGCAAAATTTAGTTGGGTGCGATATACAGGAGATGATCTAATGGTTCCCTTCTGACCTTAAAATCTCTGAAATTCAGTAGCATTTCTTGAGCAAATGTGAGGTTAACTAGACTTTTTTTAAATTGTTGACATTAAATCTTAACAAGCTTTATCAAAACAAGTGCCTTTACCCACTTATGTCTCTGATGTCCCTGCTTTGCACATACCTTTCGGCTGTATGTATAATGTTCTCTGGCAACTCGCATCTTTCATTTTAGTATGCAATGTGGTTGTAGCTGTGTTGGTCCCAGGATAGTAGAGAGACAAGGTGTGTGAAGTGATATCCTCTATTGGACTAACTTCTGTTGGTGAGCTTACACAGAGCTTGAAAACTTGTCTATCTCATCAACAGGAGTTGGTCCGGTAACAAGTATTACCTCACCCACCTTACCTTTCATTGTGCACAGTTTTAAAACTTTGGTGTCGTTTGCTTTGAAGTCTTTATATTTTCCAGTGAGAATAAAGCTCTCCTCCCTCATCTTGGATTTTTCATCCTTATTACCATCTGATGGAAGCTGTCTCGGGATGCATGCGTGAATACATGTATGTCCAGAAGAAATAACCTTCCAAAATCAAAGTTGTTATACTTCCTATTAGGGCTGTCAAGCAATTAAAAAAATGAATCGTGCGATTAAAAAAAAATGAATCGCACTTAATCATGGAATACCATTTATTTAAATATTTTTGGATGTTTTCTACATTTTCAAATATTGATGTCAATTACAACAGAATATAAGGTATACAATGCTCACTTTATATTGATTTTATTACAAATATTTGCACTGTAAAAGAACAAAAGATAGTATTTTTCAATTCACCTCAGACAAGTACTGTAATTCAGTCTCTTTATCATGAAAGTTGAACTTTACAAATGTAGAATTTTATGTACAAAAAATAACTGCATTGAAAAACAAAACAATGTAAAACTTGAAAACCTGCAAGTTCACTCAGTCCTACTTCAGCTAATCACTCAGACAACCAAATTTGGTTACAATTTACAGGAGATAATGCCTGCTTCTTGTTTACGATGTCATCTGAAAGTGAGAACAGGCGTTCGCATGGCACTGTTGTAGCCAGCATCGCAAGATATTTATATGCCTGATGCACTAAAGATTCATATGGCCCTTCCTCTTCAACCACCATTCCAGAGGACATGCATCCATGCTGATGACGGGTTCTGCTCAATAAGGATCCAAAGCAGTGCGGACTGACACATGTTCGTTTTCATCATCTGAGTCAGATGCCACCAGCAGGGGGTTGATTTTCTTTTTTGATGGTTTAGGTTCTGTAGTTTCTGCATCGGCATGTTGCTCTTTTAAGGCTTCTGAAAGCATGCTCCGCACCTCGTCCCTCTCAGATTTTGGAAAGCACTTCAGCTTCTTAAACCTTGGGTTGAGTGCTTTTGCTATTTTTAGAAATCTCATATTGATACCTTCTTTGTTTTGTCAAATCTGCAGTGAAAATGTTCTTAAAACAAACGTGCTGGGTCATCATCCAAGACTGCTATAACATGAAATATATGACAGAATACGGGTAAAACAGAGCCAAAGACATACGGTTCTCCCCCAAGAAGTTCAGTCACAAATTTAATGCATTATTTAACGAGCATCATCAGCATGGAAGCATGTCCTCTGGAATGCTGACCGAAGCATGAAGGAGCATCTGAATGTTTGGCATATCTGGCACATAAATACCTTGCAACGCCAGCTACAAAAATGCCATGTGAACACCTGTTCTCACTTTCAGATGATGTAAATAAGAAGCAGGCAGCATTATCTCCTGTAAATGTAAACAAACTTGTTTGTCTGAGCAATTGGCTGAACAAGAAGTAGGACTGAGTGGATTTGTAGGCTCTAAAGTTTTACATTTGTTTTGTTTTTGAGAGCAGTTATGTAACAAAAAAAAAATCTGCATTTGTAAGTTACACTTTCAGGATAAAGAGATTGCCCTACAATACTTGTATGAGGTTAATTGAAAAATACAATTTCTTTTGTTGTTTTTACAGTGCAAATATTTGTAATAAAAAGTATCTGAGCACTGTACACTTTGTATTCTGTGTTGTAATAGAAATCAATATATTTGAAAATATAGAAAAACATCCAAAAATATTTAATAAATTTCAATTGGGATTCTGTTGTTTTAACAGTGCGATTCATTGCGATTTATTTTTTTTGAGTTAATCTCATGCGTTAACTGCGATTAATTGTCAGCCCTACTTTCTGTCAGGGTAAAGCCTAGAAGAAGAGGTAACACAAACAGATCTCTCTGCAGCGTGGGGCATGGGTCACTTGCTGGAGGATTCTCTGCAGCTTGAGGTCCTCAAACCACAATTTGAGGACTTCAATAACTCAGACATAGGTTAGGGGTTTGTTATTGAAGTGGACGGGTGAGATTCTGTGATCTGCATTGTGCAGGAGGTCAGACTAGATGATCATAATGGTCCCTTCTGACCTTAAAGTCTATGAGATCCTCTACTTCTGTGTTACTGCAATAGGTCCTGTTTGTACAAGCAATGTATTATCAGTTTAGCACTAATGCAACGTCTATTGAGAGGCAATATGGATTATATTCTGCCTAGAGGTGGGCAGGAAATGGTTTTCCTCTCCAGTGAATATTTACATGTTCATTTCCCCCCTCTCCCCCAATCTCGAATTAGGATCAAAAGTCAAAATTTCAGATATTTGGAAACTGAAAATCCAATTTTTTTCCCCATTTCAGGTCCATTGAAATTTGAATTTTGCCTTTTTTTTTCTTTTCAACCATTTTTTCAATCTAATGGCTTACATTTCTAAATGAAAAGTCATTTCAAACTAGAGAACTGGAATTTTTTGGGTGGAGAACATCTGGACATTTTTTAAAAAACTTTTTTCGTTGTCGTTTTTCAAGGCAGGAAATGTGTCAAACCCAGCGTTGTTTTGTGAACACGTCAGGGTTTCAGAAAATGGGCATTTTTTTAACAACAAAAAATAGAAAAAAATCTCAGCCAGCAATATTCCTGCCTTTGCAGGGGGGTTAATTTAATCTTGTGTTTTCTATTTTTAAGGGAGCTGCAGGGCCAAGTAGTTGAGAAATGGAGTCTGGGGGGTTCTGTTCCCAGTTTTTCCCTCACTTTCGATGGGACCACAGACAGATCGCTCCCACTTTCTGTGCCTCAGTTCTCCCATCTGTAAAATGGGGGTGGTATCCAGTTTGTAAAGTACTTGCACTGTTATAGTGCAGTGGATCTTGAAGATCTGGGAATGGTCTTCACTTTCTTACTGCCGTGTAGGGCTGCTAGTCAGTGGACTGCCATCCTCTGACCATAAAATGGAGGAGCAGAGGCTGCAATAGTGCAAGCTCCTCCATGTCGCTCTGCCAGCAGGGCCTAGGAGAAGTGACTGGGAGGGATGCCTCTAGGCACGGAGGAGCGCTCCAGGACGGAAAGAGGAATTCCATTTGTCCTTGGCCTCTTTGCTCTCACTGCCAAACGCTGAGCGCCAAAGCTGACTTAGATCCGCCATTCTTTGGGACAGGGTTAGATGGTGGTTTGGTTCAGTTTGTCCAGCACCTTGCACAATGGGGGTCTGGGCCGTGGTGCGGGCTCCTAAGTGCTACCACGATACAACTCATCAGTAAGAGTGTATTCGGGTGACAGTCTCTGGGGCAAGGTGCATGCTGCACTGCCAGCCCAGCCCGGGTGGAGCCACTCGCTGTTTCCAGGCCTGAGCTCAGGCTGGACCCAGGCCTCAAAGCCATCTTACCACATCCCTACTGCGCTACACACACTGCCTCACTCAGCTCTGCGACATGTCCCGCGTCCATGCTGCAAAGTGACAGGGCTTGGCCCTGAGTCTCAGTAGGACTCAGACGCTCACCCGCAGCCGGGGCTGGGACCTGAGCCTCGAGCGGCTCCTGGCCCGAGCTGGACCGAGATCTGTGTGGATAGAAGGGGAATTTGGGCCCAAAGCTAGGGTTTATGGCGCAGTGTAGACGTATCTTAATTGACCGGAGCGGGACTGTGGATGAATTATAATAGGGCCTTTACTAGGTGCCTACTAGTCCGCTGAGGCCTGGGCTAAAACCACCAGTGTGGTGTTCCGACTGAAAAGCCAGTGATGGGGAATTACTCCTGACTACCACTGTCCTGGGCTGCGTTGGCACCGATGGGAGAGCTCTGCAGCCCATTCCCAATCCCTTGAGCCTCTGGTGTTAGTATTGCAGAAGTGCCTGAGAGCCCCCAATCCTGGATCCAGCCCCTCTCTTCTTTCCTTGACCTCACAGCCGCCAGGGTTTGAGGAGTTTAAAAAAATAATCCTGCAGTTGGGGCAGTAACCTCCATTTATCTTTTCCCTTTAAAGGAAGCAGGGCTGAGAATGCACTGGGTGTAGCATTAGGACCCAGTGGTGCAATCATGTTGGAGGTAGGAGCTACTTGTCCCATTTTGGAGCTTTTAGACCAGACAGAAGAGATCAAGGCATTTGGAAAGGACCGAACCGGCACATAGATCCCAAACTGGTAAGAAAATGAGAAGTGGCCAGAGGACCTGTTGGGATAGGCAGAGCAATTCTTACAGGTTTCCTTTGATTTGGGGAGCTGAACACTTCCCACCTGGAGATGCGACATCTTTGGGGTATACTTGGAGGGACGATGGGAGGTAGGATTTTAGTGTCTAGTTAGCTCAAAGTGAGGAAATGCAGAATTTCTTGGCTGAATAGAGGAGGGGGGGGAAATCCCCTTAATTGCATTTTTTCTTCTTGCCAAATGTGTTTGTGTTTCTCCAGCCCAAGGTGAAGCTCAGCTCTGGAAAGCAATTCTCTGGGCTTTAAGAAAAAAGCAGTTGTTCTGAGCGACCAAAGTTTGATTGGAAAAAAGAGGGGGGGGGGGGGATATTTTTAAAATCTAGAACTAGACAATTGTAGAATTACAGATGTTTAGCCAAGAAATAAATCTCAAAATATCCTAACTTTTGAAAGAAGCTCAATTTTTTTCCCTCCCTGGAAACTAACTGTACAAAAGATTGTTAATGTCTCCCCCCTACCCCCAAAAAAGTGTGTGCGGGGTGGGGGAAATTAAGCCCACTTCAGTGAGTTTTACCTTTGGTCAGTAGCCAAAAAAACCTTGAAACCTCTCTCTCTTTGTTCTCTCCCTCTGGCAGCTGGATTGCTGTGTAAAAAGGTGGGGGGAGGGGGAAGGCCTTTTGGAAGGTGGGGTTTAACTGAATGAAAGAGGGCGACTGTGTTGTTCTTTCTCTGAGATTGATTGATTGTTCCCAGATGTGCCTTACAAAAACATCTGGTTACTTGGAGCACAGGGCAGAAAGGAAAGTTCCTCCATAAACTTGAGCAGACTTTCCCACTTCCAGCTCAGTGCATGCAAGAGCCACATCTTTCATAGCAAAACAACTGTGCCTGGGTGTGGGGGTAGATTTAATGGGGTTCTTCCGCTAGGTGAGTGTGGTGGGGGAGAGGGGTATTTCTTGGTGCCTGTTGACCGGTGATGTTCCATTGATCTGCTCCGATTGAGGCACTGGCATACATATGGCTAGTGCCCATTTCTTGGGACCCTTCTGCCACTCACTGTTCGTGGGGAGCAGTGGGCATGCCCAACGTGCATGGAGCAGCATGCCCCAGGTGAGCTTCCCAAGGGGGCGCAGGAGCTGTCAGCTGAAAGGATGAATTGGGGACTCGAGGTGGGGGCAGAGGGAGCTAAAGTGCGGCTTTGTGGACAGTCTGCACTGGGACATTTTCCAGACTGAGTGATTTCAGTAACTTGCCAAGTGGAGACCGGCCCCAGCAGCTCGTGGAGATGAGGAAAAGCTGTGACGTTAACTAACCAGTGGTGGCCGCCGTGACCAGTCTAAAGGCGCAAAGGGCCGTCCTTTGTAATAGCCCTTTGTGTCAGTAAACAGATCGTGCAGCCCAGGGACCAACCATGGAGCAGTATTGTTTATTTTTGGCCAGCAATGCCTTAGGGCCCCATTGTGCCAGGTGGTGGACAGACCCCGATAAGAAACAGTCCCAGCCCTGAAGAGCTTAGAGTAGAAACAGACAAGACAAAGGGTGGGGAGAGGAAACAGGCACAGGGAGGTCAGGTGACTTGCCCAAGGTCACACAGCAGTTCAGCGGCAAAGCTGGGAATGGACTCCCCTGGCTCATGCTACCTCTCCTAGGCAGGAGCTCTGAATTCTGACTCCATTCCAGTTCGTCGCCGATCTTGGATGGTAGGGATGAAAGTAGAACTAGCAGAGTTGATCCGTGCTTGCTGCATGGGGAAGCGCATTGAGATAAATGCTGGCTTTTGACACGCGTCTGACGAAGTGGGTATTCACCCACGAAAGCTCATGCTCCAATACGTCTGTTAGTCTATAAGGTGCCACGGGACTCTTTGTGGCTTTTGAGGTGTAAGTGAATCTCAAAGAATTGATTGGAAAAAGCTGACCTGAGCAGGCGTTGTCACCCGCTGTTTAAGGATACGAATGTTCAGATGAAAGACGTGAGCTCTGCCTGCGTCCGCAATCTCCGTCGCGCACACAGCCACCCCACCTGAGACTGATCGATCCCCGGGTGAGCAGTCTTGGCCGAGAGGCTAAGGCCTGAATGGGCCCTGGAGCCTGTACTTCCCTCTCCCTCCTCGCTGTGCTTTACTCGCAGTGTGGCTAGAGGGCTTGGTGTGTGGGGTTGCCATTCTCCCCATCCTCTATGCCCACCACACTCGCGCATGCTAACAACCCAGCGAATTAACGTATTTCAACCCCGTAACTTAAAGAAAAAAATAGAATAACGTGACTTTCGAAGTCTGGCGAATACCAATAACTGGGGCCTGGATCCGATCAGTCGGGGGCCCCTCCAGGCCTGTGTGAATGGGCCCAGTTCTGCCACCGCCTTGTGACAAGTCCGAGTCCAGCAGGGTGGAACAGAAGCACTGCGCAGCTCAGGACCATGCAACCAGGCTCGAGATCCAGGGAGGCAGAAGTCAGAGGTGGGAGTTAGATGCCCCCTCCTGGATCCAACCATACGAGCGGTTGGATTCTGGGGTAGAGGAGATACAAGTGCAGTGCTGGACAAGTGCCAGACTTGAGCCATGTTAAAAGCAACGATGAGTCCACGTGATTCTCTCGTCGCGGCAGGTTGGGCTAAAGGACTGGGCTACGGGAGTCCCAGTGCCTCTTGGGATGCCAAAGGAAGGGGTGCTGGGTCTATCTGGCAGTGGTGGAGAGCTGGGCAGGGAGCCAGCCCCATTTTCCTTCTGAGCACCCCCAGTTCCAGCAGCTGAATTCCAACATACCACGCATGTGGGCTGACAACAGGGTCTTCTTTCTCCTCACCTCACTCGCTGGAGAAGACGGGATTGACCTTTTCCCTTCCCATGTGGACTCTGAATCTGTTCCCCTCTCCTTTATAGCCCCGGCGGAGTGGGAACTGGCTTGAAACCAGACTCCTCAAGCTTCAGATGCAGCCCATGGGGGAAGGGTTTTTTTGAAACAGTGACCGGCTCCAGCGGGTCCCCCCTCCTGTGGACATTTCCACCCCCCTTTACCTAAGACAGTTACCCTTTCCTGTGATGCAGCCCATGTGCCTGTTCTCTGGGCTGCCAGCTCTGGTATCCGTGTGCATGTGCAGAGATGTGTCGCATCCCAGGTGCAGAAGGCTCAGCCCCAGTGTGGTGACTCTGGGCTCTTCAAGTCACGGCGTCCTCGTTGGTTGTAGACGTCAACGGGCGACAAAAGCTAAGCTCCGAGATGCTGCAGGACCCGTGCTCCAGCGACAGTGCGGCGGCACTGCTGCATAGCCAGGGCACGGGCATTTTATCCACCAGCGAGTGCTTTTGTGACATGGTGGTAAAAACCTGCGCAGGTGTCCTTCCCGTGGCCAGCACCAGTGCCTCTGCCATTGCTAGAACGTGGGCAGTAATCTTTCCTAGTGTCAATAAGGCCTGAAGGAGCAAGGATTGGCCAACTGAGGGCTTCAAAGACTAGCACTAAAACCGTGGAGCTGGTCCACCACTGGCTGGAGTGGTGTGTTGCCTGTTGGGCAGGCTGCTGTCCCGCTGGGCTAGCTGAACCTTCTGTGTGAACCCCATGTTAAGAGGCAAATGAACCTCATTCACTCTAGTCTCTGTATGATCTTGGGCAACTCTTTTCCCTGGACTGTGCCTCAGTTTCCCCATCTGTACAATGGGGACCATTATCCTTGCCTATCTCACAGGGGCCTTTGTAAGAGTTTGGGTCTGTAAAGTGGTTGGAGCCGTTCAGACACAAGAGGCAGGAAAAGAGTTAAGTGTTTTATTAGGGACGGGCAAGCTCATTTGGCCTGATTTCAAAGGCACTGGAACGTGGTGGGCTTAGAAGTTTCAACTTGGATTTATTGGCTTCATGTGCCACTCAGCGTCGAGACTGAGACAAGAAAGGGAGGAGGGACAGTGTCATTGGGAGGGGTGAGAACAGAGCCTACAGACACAGGCAAGTCACCCAGCTGTGCCAGCTGAGCCTTAGGATGATGGGCTTGGCCCTAGCCAACGGCGCAGGCTGCCGGACCTGGAGCTAGGCCAGTGGTTCTCAACCCATTGTGGGCTGCATCCGATACTACCTGTATAGCTCCGAGGCTGTCACGTGGGCCACAGCTGTGTGCTGGTTGTGCCCGTGGGTTGAGAAACACCGAGCTAGAGAAACAGTGAATTTAAATTGTGAACAGGGCATGGAAAGTACCCAGGGCTTCCAGAACAAGACAAAAGGGTTTGCAAAATCTAAGTGGCTTTGTCAGCCCCAAAACCCCCAGTGACTAGATGTTGGAGGATTTTATAGGCCTTGCTGTTCGTTCACCAGTGATGCACAAGTTGCAAAATACCCCTTGACACGAGGAGCATATATGGTCCAGGGGAGGAGCAGTCGAACGCTGTCTGTTTCACCCCAGGGAGGGAGAAATCTTGCAGTAAGCTTTCAGCAATGTTGTGCATTTCACTGCCCGCCGCGGGGGCTGCAGGTTAGGATTGTGAGATGTGGAGACAAAGCGGTGGGAGGGCCTACGACTGGAATAGCAGGAGGTGCTGGATATCTGGATTGAGGTGTATTGGCAACGCTGTGGGTGGAGGAGGGCAGGACTGGAGTGCCGGGGGAAGTGGGAAGTTGCAGGACAGGATTGAGGTACATGGGCAAACTGGAGGGGGAAAGAGGCAAGAGTGGACCAGCAGGAGGTGCTGGGGCGGGGGGAGGACTGAGGGACTTCTGCAGCACCTTCTGCCTTTCCACGGTTACCTACAATTAACCATCAGGTGTTTCTCTCTTAAATGCAATTCTCAAATCTCGCTTCCCAAAACTATCACGGCATTGCTTGTGCTTTGAGGGGATCCTGGCGTGACTCTCCAAAGCAAACTGCTCCTGGGGAGGGACACACAGACCCTTCCAAAGAATCCTTCGCAAATGAGCTCACGTCTCTGCAAACCACTGAAAGCCAAGCACGTGCAAATACCGAAAAACCCAGTGCCCAGACCGTCCTGCCTTGGGGCAATGGCCTCACTCCCAGCCTCCCCTTTGCTCAGACTGGGTCTCCCAGCACCCAAAGAGGAACCTAGTTTGCATGTTGAAAAGTGCTTTTCTGGATCATTGACCTCATTCCTTTTCAAGCTGATTGCATTAAGGGGGTGTTTGGCCCTGGATTAATTGATTGGAGGCTGGGGAGGGGGGGAGAAGAGCCATCTGCATGGGCTGAAATGGTCTCCTTTGATGCTCTGCGCACCCACGCAGAGTTCTGCAGCATTTCTTCAAAGAGGGAGAAATACCAGGAAATGTTCCTAAAGAACGAAGCGTGTTATGTCCAGGCCTGTTTAAGGACACTTTGCCCAGAGCATCGAGCAAATATTTCCTTTCCAGTGAAGGACCTTGGGGTGGCTAAAGTAGGGGGCAGGGAACATTCCAAGGAAAACAGGCATGGTCAGAGCGGGGAGAAAGAGACAAGAAATTCTCCCCCTGTTGCTCAGGAGAGCAAGTCTCTATTCATGCATGGAGAAATCAAAGGACGCTGGAAAAGAGCTGCTGGATGCAGTAGAAGTGGGACGGTCAACCTGTACGCTGGCCCCTTAAATAGGAGGCTTTTGACCACAGTCTGTGCTAATTGCGCGCGCACACACGCACGCACACACACACACACACACACACACACACTCTCTCTCTCTCTCTCTCTCTCACACACACACACACACACACACACACACACACACACACCCTCTCTCTCTCTCTCTCTCTCTCTCTCTGCTATTTCTTAAAGGGACACACACCAAAGCAGTGATCTATGCCAGCGTATCCCACTCCCTTGCCGTGTGATTTGCTGTCCCTGCAGCTCCCATTCTGCAAACACCCACACCGCACTTGACTCAGACAGTGGCTACTCCCAGGGGTTAAATTAAGCGTGTAGGCAAGTGCGTGGGGGAGCTGGGCCTTTGTTTTCAGGGTGGGGTGTTGTGCAGAGGCCCTGTAAGCGTCCGCTGTTGGGGTTTCGCCCTCCCCGGGACGGCTGGGAGATAGGCCACCTCACTACACGAGTCAGATGCGTTGGTGACTTAGCCGGGTGGGTCAGGACACAGCCAGGAGCTCAGGTCCTCAGGCAGGGGCTGAGCAAACAGTTCAGTAAGGTAAGCGCAGAGTCTGAGTGCAGGGGCGAGGGGGAGACGGCCACCCGTGAGTGGGGTGGCAGGTGGGACGCAGGCCCGCCCACTCCTCTGCGTCCCAGCCTGGGGTCCTAACAGCGGCAGGCAGCCCGCTGCTGTGTCAGTGGGGATCCTGGCCGCAACATACTGACATGGGTTCTGGGTGTGCTGCAGCCAGACTAGGGTCGGCTGCCCCCGGGATACTTCCGTATTCCCCCTCAGACCCTACCTGGGTCCTGGCGTTGGCCTCTGGGGGGTCCAGGAGCATAGGTTCATCGGGGCAGGGGTCGGGCGGCAGCTCTGGCAGCTCCTCCCGGTAGTGGACGCCGGCAACAGTCCAAGCGCTGGATAAGCTATCGCAACTGAATCGTTGCAAGAGAAGCTGGTAAACACGTGGACAAAACACACAGGAAAGGCAAAGGGAGAAAAAAGACGACGTGTTTTTTCTGTTGGCACATTACCACCCCCTTGTCCCCCCTCCCTTTACAAGCTGCACCAGCAAGTGTTTTGGCTGGCAGCTGTGCAACGTGCAGGGTGTATTCGTGTCCAAGGAAGAGCTCTGTGCAGCACAAAAGCTTGTCTTTCACCAGCAGAAGTTGGTCAATAAAAGATGTGACCTCCTCCCACCTTGTCTCTCTAATATCCTGGGACCAACACGGCTACATCATCACTGCGCACAACACTTAAACTGAGCCACCGTCTGCTCTCGTCAGTACTGAGGTGCGAGTTCTCCAGCAAAGCCACCGCCCCCCCAGGCTGCTGCAAGAAAGAGGCAGTGTCCTGCCGTCTGCATGAACCCACTGCCCCAGCAGGACGCCAGGGGCGCGCTACGCTGCCAGAGTTGCTTTGTCAGGTGACCCATCACCGCGAGGTCCCTGCCGCTTGTAGCCATGGAAGATTCCACAGCACCGTTTCTGTTTGTTTGTTTATAACCTTTTCAAATGAGTATTTGCAGAGCCGTCTAAAACCAAGAAATTGCATGGGGGCTGCCCATTAATAATACCCAGTAATTATCTAGCACTCTTCATCTGGAGGTCTCAAAGCACTTTACGAAAGAATTGTTCCTTTTTAACAAATGGGGAAACTGAGGCTCAAGGACCACGGAATGCAACCCAGGCCACTTTTTAAAAAACAAACACACACACACACCCAATTCATGTCATTACATTGATCTGGACTCCAAAGTGAAAGCCACTTAAGCTACAGTGTATTTAATGAATCGGTGTGAATTATGCCAGCAATCCTTTCTTTATAGAATCTCATGTCCAAGACTGATTTCTCCAACCTGGGATCCGCTCAGTTAGTAACTAAACAAAAACAAAACTAGTGGCTTCAACTTTCAGAGCCCAGGTCCACAGACTTGGGAGCGGTGGGCTGGCACTACAATTCTAAAAATAGCCACGTAGACGGTCTGGCTCCAGCTGGTGCTCGGGCTCTGAAGCCTGGAAAGCGGGAGAGGTGTCAGAGCCCCAGCCCAAGCCAAAATGTCTACATGGCCATGAACCCAAGTCTGTAGACAGAGGCTCTAAGACTCACTGCCACATGGTTTTTTGCTGTGCAGACGTATCCTAACACACCTTGGCTTTCAGTTCTCCATGGGCAAAAACCAGGCTACGTCTTTGGTTTTGTGCCCAAATCTGAAGTTGTTTTGGTGTATTTGTTTGTCCTGCAAGGAATTCAGAGCATCCATAGTTGGTCTTGGCTTCTCAAATTTTATTGGAGAGCTTGTTTGTTGTAGGGCTTTGGAGCGGAGCTGGAGCTGGAACGCGGAGGAGCTCCGGAGCAGTGGAGCTGCAGGTTTTTGCCGGGAGGTGGAGCGGAGCCGGAGCACAGCTCCATAGCCCTGGTGGGAAACATTCACTTCATTGCTAGAGCGTTCTGTACAGATATTGTAATACTGGTAGGTAGTTTAACATGCTGCAGTACTGGGGACCCTTCAGGAAATTTTTCAAAAAAACCCCAACTTTCTGGCAAAAGTCAAATATCCAACTAAGTTATTTCTCTTATATCGGGATTTCTCCTTGGGCATTGGGGAATGACCCCATAGCAAGCACTGCTTAGCCACTGCTTCATGGGAACTTTGGTTTGGTGCTCTCTTGCCTCCATTTTATTCTATGGGTCAGACTCCATCTCCCATGATACACCACTGTCGCTCTACTTGTTGAGCCGTATCATAGCAGATGTAGCCGGAGCCTGCCTGTAGAGGAGAATGAGGCCATGAGCTGCCTAAACACCAGATCCCAGAAGGCACCGCAGCAGCATTCCTGCATCAAATTTTTTTTTGCAGCAGGAAGCAGACACTTTTCACGAAAAAAACGTCTTTAATCTATGCCCCAATTTTCCATTAAATAGTTTCCACCAGACCTTGTGCTGCTGCACTCTATCGCACAGCCATGACGTTCCACCCCAGAGGTGGCTGCATTTCAGTGGGAGGGGAAGAGAATGCTGAAGCATGTAGTTAGTCAAGCGCAGCTAATGAACGTGTGAGGACTATGATTATATAGTTAACATTTTTAAGCAATTCCCTGCATGTTGAGAGAGGAGAACAGGACTTTAAGATGAACGTTGGGAAGCCAGGAAGCGATTCAGCACAGTTGCGTGTCAGTGCTGACCATCGCTTGAGGTTTTGGATTGAGTCAGAGAGAGTCTTTGGAGGCAACCCAAGATGCACCCAGGGGTACTGCTTTGTTCTGCCTTCCTTTGAGGCTGGTGCTAGCTGCAGTCACTTCTCTGACTGCCCTCCACATGGGGCACCATCCGTGATGCCCCCAGCTGCATCCCCTTTGGACGTTTCCTGGCTTCGGATGATCCTGGTGTTAAAAACAGTGAAAAAACAAACAGCTGCGTAAAGTCAGGCTAAGCATTCACTGCTAAGCATTCACAACCCAGTCACGTTTTCCCCATGTGATGGGTGGGGGGTTGATGTTGTCTGGGCTGGCATAGATCAAGCGAAATCACATTCTCGCCACTTGTACAATGTTTTCCTGAACCAGAGTGGCTGAGATGAGATCCTTGCAGATGAGTTTGTTCCGCTCCAAGATCAGGTCGCCATCCCACTCCTTGCCTCTCCCGGGGAGGCGGAGGAGGAAGATGGAGTGAGGTTGCCTGCATTGGCTTGGATTGAAAGCCATTAAGAAAGCCATTGGAAGACTTTCCATTGCACGTGAACTTGGGGAGGGGGGCGTGAAAGGCTGGAACGAAAGGTGGTTTTGTGGGTAATGCACTGGACTGGGACTGTGGAGATCTGGGTCCAGTTCCTCCCTGTATGTCCTTGGGTAAGTCATCTCATCTCTCTGTGCTTCAGCGCCTCATCTCTGCAGTGGGAATCATAATCCTCCTACCTTTTCTGGCTTGGATGGAAATTCACTGGGGCAAGGACTCGCTCTTGCTGGGTGTATGTAGCGCCCTGAGCACAATGGGACTCTGATCTCAGCTAGAGCCTCTTAGGAGTAGCAGGAAGTGAACAGTGCTGGATTGACAGGACTGACAGGATAGAGATCACACGTTGGCAGGAGTACAGGCTTTCTCCAGGTCCCTGCTCTGTCAGTGTGCCTCCATCCATCCCCAGAGGGACCCTCCCGAGGGGTCGGGAGAGAATTCAGTCTCCAATGGTCCTTCACCTTGCTGCTGAAGCGGCTGGTAGGAGACGGAGAAGTGCGTGCCTGTCCCCACGGTGGTGGCTTTGTGATATAGACACCAGTCCTGCTAGGAGCTGGACTGAGATCCCCCCCGAACCCTGCGCTGGGGTAAGGATGAGCTGTTGACTCTGATGCTGCTCACAACAAACTGTATCAGAGATCCCAGATCCTCGTCTCTCCAATCCAGCATCCACAATGGGCTGCTGGAGATGATTAGCTTGGTTCCCCCGCAGTGCTGTGACTCAGATAGATGGGGAAGAAGGGGGTTCTCGCTCACCTCCCCACAGCAGGACACGCCTGGGGAGATGTTAAGATCCGCAGGCCACTTGGCTGAGTGTCAGCCAGCTGTTCTCCCTGTGTGGATACATTAAGAACAAGGAGAGTACATGCTTATGTCAAGTGACCTTTGGAAAATGAGCCCAGCATGTGTTCTCACTTAGCCGTGCTGGGCTTGCCCTCCAGAAACTTCCATCGCCCCAGTGGAAAGAGGCTGCCTGTGTGGATTTTAATTGGGAGCAGCCAGCATTCCGCACTGGGGTTACCAGTGTGCACAGGCGGCTGAGTGCTCCAAGGAGAGTGGCCGATGGCATTGCCTGTTTCTTGCTGGAGAACTTGGGTTCAAATCCAGCCCCAGTCACTTGTGCAAGGAGTTTGGCACCAGCACTTCTTGGCACGCTTTGGATACGGTATTGCACGGTTCCCTCTGCCTGGCAGCCTCTGTTCTTCAGGCCCTGTGAAGGGGAAGCTAGGGTATTGCAGGCCAGAGCTGAGTGCATTGTTGGATGGGGAGCTTGGGCCTGGATTACTATGAGTGTTGCAAAGCAAGAGTGTGGGGCAGTGGCAGAAATATGCTTAGGACCCAAGATGTGGATGGTGGATGGGTGGGATTTTGGGTTTTTTGCAAGTCAAGAACAGTCCCTCCCAACAGTCCTGGGTAGGGTTACCAACCCTCCCGGTTTCACCGGGAGTCTCCCAGAATCCGGCCCTATCTCCCAGAGGCTACTGAAGCCAAACTGGGAGATTTTAGGTGGTTAAAAGTCCAGTGGGGCTAAGGCAGGCTCCCTGCCCCTGGCGCCACGCAACTCCCAGAAGCAGCCAGCATGCCCCTCTGGCTCCTAGTTGTAGGGGCAGCCATGGGGATTCTGTGTGCTGCCCCCGATTCTGTGTGCTGCCCCCACCCCAAGTGCCAGCTCCTCAGCTCCCATTGGCCAGGAGCTACAGGGGTAGTGCTCGCAGGCGGGGGCAGCACGCACATCCCCGTGGCAGCCCCCCCACTAGGAACCAGTGTGATATGCTGACGACTTCCTGGGAGCCACCTGAGGTAAGCGTCACCCAGAGCCCACACCCCTCACCCCCTCCTGCACCCAAACTCCCTCCCAGAGCTTGCACCCAAACCCCAAGCTCAGCCCAGAGCCCGCACCTCCTGCCCCAGTCCAGTGAAAGTGAGTGAGGGTGGGGGAGAGCAAGCAACGGAGGGAGGGTGGATGGAGGGAGTGGGGCAAGGCCTTGGAGAATGTGCGTGGCAAGGATGTTTGGGTTTGTATGATTAGACAGTTGGCAACTTTAGTCCTGGGTTTGACCCCCAAAACCCCTGGTTGAAAGGCAGTTTACCGAGGGTCCCCAAACTGAGCAGGATACGGACCTAGTCCACCCCTCTGTCTCCATCTCTAGAGAGTCAGAAAGGCCAGACCTGAGTGGCGTCCAGCTTTAGCCATTCGAAATGTCGGGAGGGATGAGAAAAGGTGCAGAGGTAGACACGTGCGTTCATGTGGGGGGAAGATTCCAGACTGCTAGCAGATGGGGCGATACAAATCAGAATTGAAGTATGTTGGCTGGTCAGTGATAGGTGCTGTCTGCAGTGTGGTCTCAGAGCAACGAAATGCACCACTTTCACCTACATGCCTTCTAAAAAAGAAATGGTGAAATATCATCAGTTAGCTCTTGCGGCGCCCCTGTCATCTGGTCTCTAATGCTTTACAAAGGAAGGTCGGTAACATTAGCCTCACTTTACTGACAGGGAAACTGAGGCATGGGGGTTGTCCAAGGTCATGCAACACATCAGCATCACAGCTGGAAACAGAACCTGTCTCTTGGCTCCCAGCCCGGCACCCTAGACATCTAGCACCAGGCACTGGGGACTCTCCTGGTAGAACTGTAGTTTGTGCAATTCTATGGGTGCTAGATCTCTCTTGTCGGAGAAGTGCTTTCCGATGAGGCTTTCTGCCATGTGTGCGGAGGACGTGCTCTGCTTCCATCAGGAAAGGAAGGAATGCTGCATGTTGCAGCAATCCACCAGCATCAGTGGCCTTGGGTGGGGGCTTGGGCCCATTTAGGACAGCATGGAAGACACCTTTAAAAAATAAGCTGGTCTTGGCAGGGACGCACACGGAGGGGCTGCTGATGGATTCCTGGTTGGGAGGGAAGGGATGGTCTTGTGGTTAAGGGGTGGGGGGAGTCAGGACACATGGGTTCCAGTCTCTACTCTGACGTACTGTGGGGCCTTAGCTAGGTCGCTTAAATTTTCCAAGCCTCGGTGTCTCTGTGGTGGGAGGATGATCCTCAAAGGGGGGAAGTTCAGGCCTCAATGTTTTGTCAAGTGGCCTTGAGACCCATGGCTGGAAGATGGCATAGAAATGGCAGGTGTTCAAAAGTGCTAATTCTCCATGTTTCTATGCGGGAGAGCTTAGAGCTAGGTGTGCAGGAGCCGCTAATGGGTCCGACCTGGCCAGCCAGCGACCCACAGTAATTCCATCCCCATTGGCCTGGGAAACGACTAGTGAAGCATCAGCAAGGGGAGGGTGTAGACTGCCCCTCTGGGATCTCGGCAGGATCCCCAGAAGGCACCTAGGGATTGTCCCTGTAGTGACACAGTTGGGACGACGTCCAAAGCCTCCTGCTAATCCCTTCTCCCGTCTTCTTTTCCAGACTTCCCAAAGCTCATCCAACTACCTCCTCCGCTGCTTCGCTCCTCCCCGCTGCCCCCCGTGACCATGAGAGCCCTCTGTCTCATCCTGCTGTGTCTTCCAGGTGAGTGCAAGGCATCCCAGCCCTGAGCCTGCTGGCCTGAGCAGGCCAGCATGGCATGCGCGTACCTGGGGGGAAAGTGACCTGGTAGAGTCACTTTTAGAGATCCACCCACCTGGTCAGTGATGAACCAAACCTGGGGGGCACAGTCCCTCCCCCACAGAGCCTCTGATCTAAGCAGAAGAATGACATCGTTCAGGTGTACGATGCACTGACCGACCAGCTCTCCAAGTGCAGCAGAGTTTTCATCTTCTGAAGCTCAGACTCAGACGCCTCTCCCGGATTGGCAGTCATTGCTGGGCCCCCCGGAAGAGGGGCGGGGATGGGGGGGAGTGTTCCGAAGCGATTCGAAGGGGAGAGGGAGTTTGAACCCTTTCGGGGAATGTGGCAGAAGGCAGAAAGCCAAGAGCAGGGGGAGGGTCCAGGAGAAGGGGCTAGACCGTATCCATCCACGGGGCTTCAGGAGTGAATAGAGGGGAAAAAAGGAACCGAGGACAGGACAGCCTAGTGGCTACAATGGTGGATTGGCCTTAACAGGCCTCGGTTCAATTCCCTGCTCTGTCACAGATTCCCTGTTCGTCCCTTAGACTCTCTGGGCCTCAGTTTCCCTACCTGTGAAATTTGACGGCAGCCCTTCCCTACTCTCCGGCAGTGCTGTGGGAGCTGGCCGGTGCTTTGAGATCTAGGGACACTAGGTCCAATGGAACAGCAGATTATTGCATCGTTAATGACATTTTATTCCTCCTGTTGGCATGGGGGGTGGGGCGCCAGGGAGACGGCATCACTGTTGATTGGTGGTTTAGGTGGGCAGTTAACGAGGCTGTAGGATGTCTGTCCCCAGAGCCGGGCAGGAGGACGGCAGCAGCTCTATGAGGTTAGAATGCATGGCTCCGGCCTGGGCGGCGAAGAGGCTGCTGGTCCTAACTAGGGTTTCCAACTTTCTATTTGCAGAAAACCAAACACCTTTGCCCCACCCCTTCCACCAAGGCCCCCCCCCCTCACTCCTGCCCCCCCTCCCTCCATCACTCGCTCTCCCCCAATCTCGCTCACTCATATTCATTTTCACCAGGCTGGGACTGGGGGTTGGGGTGCAAGAGAGGGCTCTGGGCTGGGGCGGAGGGGGCTCCAGGCTGGGACGGAGGGGTTTGCAGTGCAGGAGGGGGCTCAGGGCTGGGGCCGAGGGGTTGAGGTGCAGGAAGGGGCTCTGGGCTGGGGCCAAGGGGTTGGGGTGTCAGAGGGGGCACGGGGTGTGGGCTCCGGGAGGGGGTTTGGAGTGCAGGCTCAGTGGCACTTACGTCAGGCGGCTCCTGGAAGCGATGACATGTCCCTCTGCCTCCTAAGTGGCAGGGGGCTCTGCACCCCTGCCCACAGGTGCCGCCTCCGCAGCTCGCATTAGTCATGGTTCCCAGCCAATGGGAACTGCGGAGCCAGTGCTTGCGCAGAGCCCCTACGGCCCCCATGCACCTAGGAGCCAGAAGGACATGCCGGCAGCTTCTCGGGAGCCAGACAGGGAGCTTGCCTGCCCCGCTGCAGGCGGCCAACTGGACTTTTAATGAACCCATCAGTGGTGCTGACCGGAGCCGCCAGGGTCCCTTTTTGACCAGGTATTCTGGTCGAAAACCAGATGCCTGGCAGCCCTAGTCCTAGCCCCTCCAAGGCTTGGCATGACCGAAGACAGTGGTACAAGAGGGGAATCCTGCGTTCTGCACGAGCAGTCGTTCAAAGTGGAGAGGGGGGGAGGCGGGAAGGAAGAGGGTGTTGAGGATCCAGAAGAATTAGTTAGAAGCTCCCAGTGCTGGCAAAGGCCCCGATGAAAAGGAGCAGAGTCACCAGGGAGGCTGGAGAAAAACTGCTGTGCGCAGAGGGTAACCAACGTGGAAAACGTTACCGGGCGGGGCCGAGAGAGACCAGAGCTGGCGAGCAGGCCCGCAGCATGTGGCATAAGAACCACGCAGCAGCCTGGCGCTCAGTCCAACTCCAATTCCAGGAGCTTCCTTGAGATTTTCATCTGGCTGCCCACTGCCAGGCCATGCCCAGCTGATGCCCCTGAGGCCAGGGCTGACTAGCCCAGGCAGAGGCAGCGCCGGTGGGGAGAAGGAGGTAGCCTGGCTGCCTGACAGCTACTATCTGGGAGGGAGACAGCGGATTGGGGCTCTCCCAGGGCTGCTGAGGGTGTGTGGGGGGCGGGGGGGATTGAACTTTCAGACACCTGGATGTTGGCTTGTGGGGGCAGCTTTTTTGTGCTGTATCTGCCCATTAGTCACGGGACAAGTAGTGGGAGCGGTATGGGGGGGAGGGGGGCAGTTCTGAAAGGGTCGAATACTTTGATCACTCAATAAACGACCATGATTTCTCTCTCTCTCTGCATGTGTTCTCAGCAGTGCTCCTGGCCCAGGGACAGTACGATCTCGAAGGACCTCCTTATCTTGACCAGCTGCAGTATTCCCAGTACGATCCTCAGTTAGGTGAGTGGTCCTGGTGGCTTCACGTATATAATCTCTCCCCGCTCCATCCCTCCACACACTCGCCTGCTCTTTGTGTCTCGGTGAGACGGCTTCACCGCCGAACAGATCTTGCCACCTGGGAGGGTTTTGTCCTGATGTTCAGTCTGAATGAACCCTTTTTGAATTTCATTCCAGTTTGTCCCACGCCAACCCTTTCCTCTCCCTCCCTAATATTTACACCTTTCAGGTCCTTAGAGAGAGCTCCTTCCAGCCCTGGTCCAATGCCCATCCACAGATGTCGCTCCATTAAACTTCCCCCTAAACCAGTCCCTGGTAATATCTGATGTGCTTCACTGAACTCTTCTGATTTATAGGATCGTAGGAATGGAAGGGACCTCCCTGGGTCATCTCAGTGCAGGCGACTGGACTGGGCAGGATTTGTCACCATCTCCCTGGTAACAAGGTGCCCAGAGACAAACAGAAGCACCTCTGATTCTATGTTCCAGGATGCTGTTGCCTTTAAACTGTATTAAATGTTTCTCACTGTCGCTTCGCCCAACAAACTCACAATTGATATGCTGCCCACGATCACCCCTAGCTGATAGGGAAGGTTGGACAACTAAGGTTTCTACTTCCCCTGTTCAGAGTAGCTCACGAGATTTCAGGGAAATGATTATTGCAATATAGCAACTGAACTCTGCCAGGCTGCTTCCAAGAAATGTATTCAGTGGCCATGAATCTTGATCAGTCTAAGATTTGTTAAAAGTTTATATATGTTGCCTCCCAGTTCTGCAACGGTTGCTGAATGAAACAGAACGTGTTTTATAGCCCAATGCGCTTTACAACACGCTGGTGTTAGTGGTACATTGAAAGCCCAGGCAAAGGCAGCAGCTGTTATGCCTTCAGTGACTGCTCTCTCTCAGCCAGGGTCGTTCAGATGTTACTGCACGGTAGTGTCATCCAGGCCGCTGGGATTATCATTTAGTCTGATCTGAAAAAAAATAATTATTGGGATTTTACATTCCCCCTGGAGAGTCGCTGGAAATGGGCAGAAGAGACTAATGGCCAAGATTTTCAAAAATGACTAGTGATTTGGGGGAGGGGGCCCAGCTTGAAACATCTTTCAGAAAGTGCTGGACACCTGACCTCTGAAAACTAGGCCTCTGTATGGTGTCTTGATCGTTCCGCTAGTCGCTTTAGAACATTTTGACCTACTATCTCGTCTCTCAAACCACACTGCGGGGAGGAGGGGGAGTTTATGCCCGATTTTTTCCCAGAGCTGCTGATTACTTCTCTCTCCCGTTGACTTGGGCGATCAGCAACTCGGAGCAGACTTGTAAACCCTAGGGTGGATTGCCTGTAAAATGCAACCACCTGGAATTCCGTTGCCCTTGGGATCAGGAAATCGGTCAGTATCCCAGGCGAGATGCAGCCAGCGCTGAGCTGACAGGGCGAGACAGGTTTTGTGCAGAACAAGAGCAGTTTTTCTTCTTCCACACGCTGTAGTGGTCTTTGCTATTCCTAAAGTGAGACCTTTCTCTGTGCTTCGTTTTTTTTTTTTTTTAGACAATCAAGATTACTATGACTATCAAGGTAAGCGCTTTCTCTGTGGAGCCCTCATCTGCTCTTCTGAGCCGCCCGGGTTGCTGCAGCTGGCCGGCGCTAGCTGGAGTGGAACTAACGTGCCGCAGAGGCTGCATGATTGTGCTTTGCTGGGAACAGGAATTTTGCTGGGATCTTGCAGGGAAGGTCTAGCCCTGCGGGGTTTATGATGCAGTGTTGCCCCAGTTACTATTGACATGTCATTGACATGTCACTGGGGGATTAAGGAAGAAACAGAGAAGGATCCAAACTGCAAAACGAGGCTCCCGGGGAAAATGACTAATGAAACAAGGTTCCTGGGGAGGGAGAGTGCTGGGGTCTCTGGCCCTGTTTGGCGGGAGGGGGTGTGTGCCCGATTAGTCTGAGCTGAACATGCTTGTTCTCCATTGCAGATGTCACCCAGAGCTCTCCCGAAGAGCAGTTCCAGTACCAGTCCCAGCAACAGACCCAGCAGGAGATCATCCCAGCGCCAACCTCAGGTGCGGTGTGGAGCCAGTGCAGTCCTACTGTAGCCAGTATGTCTGCTGCTGTCCACTAGCCAAGGAGCTGATGAAATGTGGAACAGAGGACAAACAGTGTCCTGAGTGGGTGGCACCTATCCCAGAGAGGGAGGATTGCCTAGTGGTTAGTGCACTGGCCTGGAACGTGCCAAACCTGTGTGCTCTGCCACAGTCTACCTGTGTGGCCCTGGGCAAGTCCCTTGGTTTCTCAGGGCCTTGGTTCTCTATCTGCACAAGGGGGATAATGGCCCGCCCTGCCTTGATGGGGCATGGTGAGGATCAATACATCCGAGCTGGTGAAGCGCTCAGACACTGGAACAACAGGGGGCCCTGTATGTACCTTAGATAGCCAGGAGCATGAGTTGTACCAGTTTGCAGCCCATTCCCAGCCTGGTGCTGTTTTCTCAACTCCACCTATTGTCTTTCCCCTCCAGATTTTCCGGAGACCGAACCCACAGAACCTGGACCTCTTGGTAAGACCCGCAGCCCATTGTTCTCCGAATCGTAGGGTGACTCCGGGAACTGCAGCTGCCTGAAGTCAGCATTAAGCGGGAGGAAGGACCCGCAGGAGGCACGGCTGGAAAGTTTAAAGGAGGTGGAAAAAGCTGCTCACTCGAGCTCTGGTTTTCCCCCCTCCACCCTGAGCACGCAGGCAGGACAACCTGGGGTGGAATGTGAAGGAGACACCACAGCTGGGAGGCGGGGGTGTAAGCTCTCTCCAGCTGGCAGGGGCTGCCTGGTGGATTTCTAGTTTTGATGACGTTTCGCTTACAGGAAATGCTTTAAATTGAGCAGAGGGTTAATGAGGCCACCCTGGTACCTGCTAATCCTTCAGATCACCATTGCGAGCATATCGTCTGAGGTCTGCCCGCAGCGTAAGAAACCCCTATCTCCTTCCACTCATCAGCCAATCTGCCTTTGATAAGGGAGTCTGAGAGAGAACCTGCCATTAACAAGCAGGGTAGTAGGTGGGACAGAGCGTTCTCTCCTTGGACCAGATCCTGCAGCCTTCCCTTCTGGGAGCAGCCCTGCTGAATCCAGCGGCGCTTCTCCCAGAATTGCAGGACCAGCCCTTCCAGCTGATGCGCTCGGTGACACTTGTTATTTTTTTAAACTGATGTCAGAGAGTAGCTTAAATACCCTGCGCTGCGCACCCCTCCTCCTTGGGGAGAAAATGTTCAAACCCCCAAGAAAGCACAAAGTCTCCCTTGATTTCCCCCGGCATGGATAGATTTCCAAGCCATGGTGCCGGTGGAGCCCTGGAGGCTACGAACGAACCTTGTTACATTTAGCAGCATTTTTCTGGCTTTCACTCCAGTGCACCTGTTTGACTTTCACTTTATTTGTTCCGTAATCCTGCTTTCTCCCTCTCCCCGTCACACTCAGCTTCGGGACCACTGGGGCTGGTCTCCTCCGCCTTCTCCCTAAACTCTGCCTGCGATGCTGTCTGCCGTCCCTGCCCCAGAGTTAGACACAAACCAGCGGAGTTTGCAAAGCCCCGTGGAGTTTCCTTCTCTTGCAGGTTCTAGCCGGCTGCGAGCTGATTACTGCTCTGTCTTGGGGTTAGGAATCGGATCTGTATGCGTAAGGGGAACAGTCACTGGCAGAACTAATGAGGGTGGGGAGCAACAGCCCCCCCAGTGGCCTCTAGGTGCACTTTTGGGGGCCTTGCAGTCACCGAGCAGTGGCCACTCCTGTCCTGCCAGGCTGCACCCAGTTCCTCACTCGGGGTATTGTACGTGGTGTCTGGGGTCCCATGGCGCTGTGACCCCATGAACCACTTTGCAATGCCACTCACTCCAATTTGGCACGGCCACCCTGTCCGTCATGACACCCGTATGGCACTGCAACCCCATGAGCCAGCTTGTAAAGCCTGGCATGGAGAGCTGGGCCCAGGACAGGAGCCCACACTGCTGAGTGAGTGTGGGGCAGGCTTGCTCTGTGGCCCGCCACCAGTGACTCATCACTCAGGTTGCCCCCATCTGGCTCCGCCACTGGGAGCATTGAGCTGCTGGGGGTGGACACGTTACTGAGAGCAGTTGGGGTTAGAAGTCGGCCGTCTCCCGGTGGCGTGTTGTGAGGCCGCTGCATGTGCAGCTGGCTAACCGACCGGCATTGCAGGGTGTGGGGTGGAGGGACAGCGCAGGCCAGCACTAGCAATCCTGCCAAGCATGCAGAGACCGGGTGCTCTGCTCTGCTCCAAGCTAAACACAGATCGGCTGCTCGCAGCACAACGCTCCCACGCTGGCACAGTGTCATGAAATCACATTTTTCCTGCTTCCTCTCCCCCTCCTCCTCTCAAAGGGAAAATCGAGATCACCTTCCAGATGGGACCTACTCCCCATGGCGCTTGCCAGCAGGCTGAACTAAAGGAGGCGGAGAACTCCCAAGCCCTGCCTAGGGAGGCCAGCTTTCCAGGAACTGCTGGATGCCTCCCCCCGCAGGCTGCTGGCAGCACCCGAGGTGTTAGCCGCCTGGCTCCTGCCAAGTGCTGACTACCCCTCCAGCCCCTGTAATTCAGGGCCCTTGCAAGATGTGGCTTTTAGCTTGTTCATTCTTGACAGCAGGGGCTTTATTTGTGAAGCCCCACCCATGTGAGCAGCCCTGTATCAGCACCTGCCCTCTCACCATTGAGATACTAGCTGCGGGCACACCCCTCCCCCCCCCCGGGGCACTTTGCCATGCCAGTAGCAGGGTTTGCAAGCTAAGCAAGGCTCCGGCACTCACGCAGTTGAGGGGAAGTCCCCTCTGATGGCTGGGTCAATGCCCCAGCATTCTGCAGAGGGTGCCCTTGTGCTTTGGAGGTGTCCTGTAAGCTGAGGTTCTGGCCACTGTGCTCATTAAAGAACTTACCACCCAAGGAAAGGCGTTAACTCAGCTGGCCAGCTCCAGTAACTAAATTCTCCTTCCCTGAAGTCCTTCCCCCCCCCCCCCCAATCCAGTTTTCATGGGAGATAAAGTTCTTCACTTTCTGCCCTAAGCTGTGGAGCTATTTAAACAGTTGTGCTGCTCCCCCCTAGAAGTGGCTGCATTTCACTGCTCCTTAAAACAATTCCCGGGCACGTGGGTACAGTCGTTCGGGATCCAACGGGATGAAAAGTGCAATAGAGAGAGGACATTCCTACTCCATCTCCACTCTGCTTGTGTGGCACTTCATAAACTCGGGGAACCAGGAGGTCCGAGTAGTGCTGGCGTGGGCCTGGCGTGGCACTCCCACTGAAATGGTGACTGGACCCACGGAAGATCGCCCCCCTCCCCCCAGCCCTCCACTGCCCCAGATTGGTCAGAACTCCTGTTGGGCTCATGCTGCAGAACCAGCAGCCAGTGCAGAATAAACAGGAGAGGCTGCTCTTCAGGGAGGGGTTAAGGGACCCCAAGGGCTCTTAAATGAAATTATGGGTCCCTGTTAAACATTCAGCGCTACTTCTCAGCTTCCCCCCAAGCCAAGCACGGCCCATTTGCACCAATGCCAGAGCAACAGCAGCTGCACTAGAGTTTGGCTGATGTCCGCGGCCAGTTTAACGTGCCCGTGCTTCGTCCCCAGTGCATGTGTTCTCTCATTGGGCAGATTGCCGGGAGGAGCAGTATCCCTGCACTAGGCTCTACTCAGTCCACAAGCCCTGCAAGCAGTGCCTGAATGAGATCTGCTTCTACAGGTAAGCAGCAGGCAGGGCTGCACCTGCATGACCAAGATGACCCAGTTTTGCATTTAAAACAAAAAGTTCTGTCTGGGCTGCACTGAGTTCACAGTGACGTGAACCGTGTTTGAGATGCCCCTGTGCACCGAGTGAATGTGACCTACGTGTGGGCAGTGGCTTGTGACAACTGTCCTCACTAGCCAATGAACCGGAGCTTATCGCTTGAGTGGCCCCATTCATGAGCCCATGTCCACATACACACAACCCACTGATGGTAACACACGTGTGCATGGAGGGGGGGCAGACCTTGAGTGAGCCTCCCCTGACAGTCATGAGCTAGTAGGGACATAGCTAACGCCATGAGGTAACCAAGCGCCTTTGCACGGGGCCCCCAGAGCCCTGGCCCTGTGGCTTGTGTTAGAGGGGAGGAGTTCTGCCCCATGTCGCTGCTCACAGCTGCTGGCAGCAGCAACACCTCTGCACACGTGATTAAAAAGAGCCCTTGGCTGTGGTATTTCATCCCCCTGAACAATGTACCCAATTGGACAGTGACAATACAGGTCACTTTGCACAAGCACGGGCAGGGTACAAAGAGCCCTTCCCCCATTCACCACGTCCAGGGCTCCATCCATCAGGGGGTCTCAGGCCTTGCGTTCTGGTCTCCCTTTCAGCCTTCGACGGGTGTACGTTATTAACAAGGAAATCTGTGTCCGTACTGTGTGCGCCCACGAAGAGCTGCTCCGAGGTAAGGAAGTGATGCGCTGGGAGCCCCTGGGGCTGAGCTGCATGGCTTGGTCTCTGGAGGACCCTGGGAGGGGACATTGCAGCGGGAGGCTGGCTGAATGGCAGCTCTCCAAAAAGTGGGGGGGGGGGGAGAGGCTTGGCTCACACCTGGTGGGGACCCTACACTTGGGCAGTGGGAACGAATCACTCCAGAGGAGAGGCCGATGGGGCGGGGTGGGTGGAACAGGAATAAAAACAGATCTTCAGCTGTAGAAACTTTCTGGAGTTCTGCGTTTCAGTTTTGACACAACCCTGAAACTTGGTGCTCCATTCCCCCAACCTCTGCCCTGTTCCTTCATGGTTCTTCACCTCCCCTCCACAGCTGACCTGTGCCACGACAAGTTCTCCAAATGCGGCGTGCTGGCAACCAGTGGCCTCTGCCAGACCATGGCTACCTCCTGCGCCAGAAGCTGCGGCGGCTGCTAAGGCTGGACGGCGGATGCCACAGCAGACGCACAGGCCACCATTCTGCTGTCTCCAGGCCAGGCCCAGCCGACCCAGAGGAACATTCTCTCCCCGGAGCTACTTTCCGTCTGCCCCGGTAGAATAACATTGTCATTGTGCTCATGAAATCAATGGTGCTAAGGAAACATGGTGCATGAAACAGCATAGACGTCCATTTTGTGCACATAATATAGGGATTTTTATGGGGGGGTTTATTACTTTTTATGATATTGGAAGAGTCACCGGCAGGGGCTGGGCTGAGCCAGTGCAGTCTGATTGGACTCAGCTGGCGCAGGCCAGCCCAGCCGGGCTGCTGGCTCAATTTATATGTAGAGAAGAAGAGTAAGGAGTTGTCTGAATTTCTGGTTTCTCCCTCTACTTCCTCCCACCCACCCTTTTGGTGCTTTCTTAGACCGTTGCTCTTGTTTCGCCTTCCTCCTCCTCCAACTTTCCAGTGGATTTGGTGAATGCTGCTTAATTCCTTCATTTGGACCAGGGTGCAGTTCGAAGCTCGTGCTGGCCCAAGGGTCTATTTTTTGGGGGCCCATCTAGCCCCCAAGTTGTGCCAGGCATGTTCAACTCTGTAGCTTGCCACAATGCTGCAGGAGTTGGGCTCCACCTGCTGCGCCCCCCCACCCCACTCTGCCTGATGCCCCAGTCTCCTTGTGAACGCGCCAAGGGGCTCAATGGCAGCTTGGTATATGCCCCAATTCATCTCTGCTCAAGTGTTAGGAGAGCACCGCTTGTTACCTGCCCCACTGCGACTGCAGTGAGGGAACCAGTGGCTCAGCTGAAGATGTCTGAGCTGGGTATGTTCTGCACTAGAGGCAGCCCGGGGTGTATTTTAGCACCTGGCAGTTTCATCTTTGGGTACTGCTGCAGAGATGGGAGAAGCCCGTTCTCAGTGCAGGGACCTGGGATCCCACTGGGGAGATGACAGGCTAGAGAGGTCAGCTGCCAGCGCAAATAACTTCTGCCCACTGCAGCCAACCTTCAGAAACTCAGGCCCTGGAGCGCCAGCTGAACTGGGATGATGCTGGTGCCTGCTCCCACCTGGTCCAGGCCATTCCTTTCTTGGAAACAAAATGCCTCTTTTGAGGTAGACGCTGCACAGGTGGGTGTGTGGAGGCCACTTGTATTATCTCCCTCTGTGCTTTGTCAAAGTCAGCCCTTTTCAGCGGCGGAGTTTAACCTTTTCCCTGTGCTCTTGCTCTTTCATCTCTCTGCTTCCTCAGATGGGTGCTAGCTCACCCATACCACTCCTGGCCAAGTCCAACCACCTGCAGGGAAGCTTTGCGGTCTCCTGAAAAATCACTGGCCGTCTCTGCATCACCAAGCCAGGCATCTGTCACTCTTGCAGCTCCATACCTGACCCAACTGGGGCTGCCCTCACCTCCTGCCCTTCGAGCCAGGTATTTAGGGTTAGCAGGCTCAGCATTTCTGTGCGTAAATGATTTAGGAACCTAAATCTCATTGACAAAGAGATTTAGGCTCCTAAATAGCAATGCTGAGTGCAGCAACCGCTAAATAGCTTGTTAAAAAAACGGGGCCACTGATGGAAATCTCACCCTGACTGCATGTGGTGAACTTTCCAGTACCCCTGGCTCCCAGGGCTTAGAGTGGCCCCAAAGCGCTGCATTCCCCTCGGCTGGTCTGGTTTGCTTGCATTCACTGTAGCTTTGTACGGATAATTTCTTCTTCTTTTTTTTTTTTTTTGTACAAATGTTTAAAAAAAATAAACACCCCGAAAAAGTCACGTGTGGCTGCACTGAGCCTCACGGCTTGAGCTGGGGGAGGAACGGCTAGGGCTTGGCAGTGGCTTGGGCAGCATAGCAGCAATGCGGAGCAGTTGTCCCACCACCTGCTCTGCTACGAAAATACTTTGCACTATGCCAGTGTGGCTTCCGCAAATCCCCCCAGCTCAGAGCATCCTGTGAACGTTGTCTCGGCGCCAAATGCTGGAGTCCTGGTCAGGCGAAGGGATTAGCCTAGTGCTTTCTGCTGCAGCTCCCCCTTTCCTCTTCCAACCTTTCAGTTTAACTCCAGTAGAACCTCAGAGATACGGACGGGCTAGTCAACCGGACACCACATGAAACTGGAACTAACCAATCAGGCAGCAGCAGGGACAAAAAAAAAAGCAAATCCTGTGCCTGTGCACCTCAAAGGCAGGCGCATCTGGGCTACCTGTCCCAACTCCTTCACTCCTATGCACAAGGCAGTCACTTACAGCAAGGCCCCCTGGGCTGCCAGCCCAAGGCAGCTGGAGTCAGAGCAGGAGCAAGGCTGGGGTCTAGGCCATTTTCACACACCCCTTCCCTGGCTGGGAAGGGCTCAGCTGCTAGAGCTGGAGCCTGAACTCTGCTTTGGTTTAAGTTATGAACAGTTCAGAATCATGGACAACCTCTATTCGGAGTTTCTACCATATGCTTCAGTCCCTTTGCGGCCAAGCAGCAGCTGTGATTAAGCAGCAATAGCTTGTCCCTGGGCTCAGGCCACGCTCCCTCCTTGCCAGCCTAAAGACCCTCACGCCGTACTGAGACAGCACTGGAGGAAGCATTAGCTTCAAGCTCTTCGCCTCTAGCTTTCCCCAGCAGCAGCAGGAGGATATATGTGTACATGGGACCATGCTAAAAATGGAAGTGGAGCAGCAGGCTTGACTAGCTACCCACATATGGATCTATAGTCCCAGCTGGATTGTACTCAGGGCAGCTATCTCATCCCACCCCTGTGGGTACACTGCTAGTTTTAGCATGCTGGCTTGATCAGAGCTAGTGCCGGTATGTTTCCTGGAGGCAGATATTCAAGCTGCACATGGTGACATACCTGAAAGTGACCATCCTTGTCAGTTTCACTGGTAGCCTGAGGGGATCTGTATGACAGCAGTGAAACTAGGTACTCCTTAACTCCAACACAAATTAAGTGAGGAGGTTGTTCCTGGCTTTATAATTTATGAACATGAATCAATCGGCTGCTGGGTAAGACCCAGGTTTGGCTCTTGAGTTCCCCACCAGCCCTATGATACTATTCCAATGGCAGCAACCTACAACAGGAGAAAATGAAATCACACACTCAGTTGGCACACTTTTTTTCTTCCCGTTTAATGTGACTTTGGAGCGGGGGCCAGTCCCTGACAGCAAAGGCGGGGAGGCAGGCTGAGCAATAGCCTGTCTGTGGTGTGATTATTAGTATTTTTTTAACTCCCTCTGTAAAACATTTATACAAACTTTGGAAATGTTTAAAAGTCTGACTCAGAGACACAGCGTTCCCTGGTTGGTCTTTCCATTGCCTCAGCTTACAGGAAACTGCCCACCAGGAATTTCAAATGAGAGGTGAGCTGACATTGCCCCTCCAGTGTGGGGCAAGCTCTCCTTTTTTTCCTCTTCCAATGGCCAAATTCATCAAAAAAGTATCCACATAATTAAAAAAAAAAAAAACCACCCTCTTCCTGGCATGATTAATTGTTACACAAGTGAGAACGAAAGAAAAGTAAGAATTTCTAGTAGAAAACTTGGTCCCTTTAAAAACAAACCCAACCACCCATCTGTAGAAAAACCTTGTGCGAAAGAACCAGGATTTTAAGAAGGCCCTCATTGCATGCTGCTGTTGCTGTGCACAGTGAGCCTGTGCCTTTTCAATTTAGTATCACAGACCAGCTGCGAGAGGAATGTTTCTAGGTGTGAAAACCTACAGCCTGAAAGTGCTTTAAAAGGGGCCTGATCTCACGGCAAGGAACAGCAGCACCTCCTGTGCAAAGAGCAACAGCTGCTGCTTTTTAGTGTGGAGGATTTTTTTTTTTAATTAAGTGTTGGCTCCTGCAGGGCTAAGAGTCTGAAAGCTGCCTTCTCGCATCCTGGGGCAGTGGCAGAGCCATTTGCTGAATTCCAACCAGTTACATCTGCGTCAGTGAGCATTGCCAGACATTGGGGGGGGGGGGTGTCCTTGCAGAATCGTTAGTGCTGATACAGGTGAGGGAAAGGGCCCTCAGAGCCTAGAGCAAAAGGGAGGGCACCTGACATGTGACTGGAGCACAGCTGAGAGGCTTCACTGAGAGCAGAACTGTACTTTAAACAAGTGACCAGAGCCTATTCCCCATAGCCACCGTTCCTGGGCCCCAGCTTGCTTAGAAAGCCTAGCCAAGCGCTAGGTTAACAGCTTATGCTAGGCTCACGGCTGCCCTGCGCTGCCTCCGTGGAGTTAATTTGGCTTCCCCCTTTCCAGCTGCACTGTCCAGCGGGGCTGCAGAACTCTGTGCTTGTGGGGGTTACATTACACTAGTGCTGGGGGCTCAGATCAGAACATGGCACCTGATGCAGAGTTTCTTCCCAGCCCTCTCGCTGCCTTTCTAGTCACCTGCCCAAGAAAGTCAGGCCAGTTATTAGAGAAAAGTTCCCCGCAGCAGCCCCCTCCACTAAGTGCATTTCCTTCTCCTGCTCTAATTTTACACCTGCCCTTCTGCAGCCGATTCTGCCTTTTGAGACACAACCCTAGAAGTCTGAAGAGATGCTACTGTCATTAGCGTAGATAGCTCTGCTCATCAACCTAACGGGCAGAGCCAAGGGTCGCTGGAGGAGGCTGTGGGTCTGGGACAACCTGGAATCAGGTCAGTTTCGAAAAACAGTGATATTGTTCCAGGTGCTGACATTTAACAATCCCACTTTTCAATCTTAAACTCCCACCCCTAAAACAAGGGCCCCAGTGAAACTGACTAAACACACAGTGCTGTCAAATGCCCAAACCAAACCTAGAGAAAAATAAATTCTCAGGATCTTGGTGTTACCTGTAATAAGTTAAAACTTTTCAGCCGTCGGTGCTCAAGTTGGCAGTGGCTCTTTAACTAGACACCAAGGCAGAGGCTGGATCGAGTACACAGGCTGCCGCTAACTCTAAGGGACACTAATGCTCAACTCATTGCTATTGTGGAAAAGGAACTTCTTCACTGTTCAGTGTGCCTGCTAACCCAGTTATCTTGGCTCTTCTGGGTCTCAGGGTCATTCAGCTTTCTGCTCACTGGCCATGCAATAAACTAGGCTTTGGCAGGCACCAATAATTAATGACTACAGCTCCACTGGTAAAGTTTGCTCACCTACTGGTTTCAGGAAGCAGCTACAGGCTCAGATTGTACTTAGAGCACCTATTGCTTACGACAATGTCGTTCCAGTGCAGGCACTGGGGGTGAGCAGGATGCTGGGAGGAGCGGGGGCCCTGAGATGGTAATGGACGCACAGCTACATGATGGGCACGTTCTCAGCCAACATGGTCATGCAGTGCACGAGGCTGCTGGCTAGTGGCGAGGAGGAGAAAACACCTGGAATGGAGGAGCAAACGTTCAAAAAATCAACAGCTGCTTAGACTAGCGTTCCGTGAAACTGACCCTTCTCTGCTCTAAGGGAAACAAAGTGGGACGGTCAAGGTAGAACAGAGCACCCAACTCAAATCCTTGATAAAAACAGATCTTCCCACCCCCCCATTTTCTACAAAGCGTTATGGGTCTTCTGGGCAACACAGTGGACGAACCAGAGCTGCAGAAGCAGGTTTCATACTAATAGTGAGGACAAAGTCTTGAAAAGGTTCCAAACCTCTAGTAAAAACTGCAGTAGAAAATGACATATCAAATATACATTCTCCTGATGCTTAGGAAAGTGCTTTTTTTAAAAAATGGAGTGGCAGAAGCGTCCTTGCTGAGAAGGCAAATGCTGGTTTTGCAGGACCTAGTTCAGTTTGGTTGTAGATTTTTTTTTTTGGTCCCAACCAAGCCCCCAAAATATATTTTTGCTTAAAGGGGCCTTTTAGGGTTAATGAAATAGCGGGATGACACCAATCAGCAAACCCATTTCACTGGTGACTGAGCCCCTGTTTTGACTCTAGGCACCCAGGGGTGTTCAGTCATCGGCCTGCGAATGCCCTCTCCCCTTCAGAGCTGCATTTTTAATGTTAGCCCCCAGCATGACCCTCTGGACAAAGAAGCCACTGTTTCTATTAAACTTAATAATATTGCTTACGAATAACCCTACTGTAGAGCACCTTCCAGTGGAGGAGCTCAGAGCACATCATGGTAGTTAGTTATACCTCAGAATTCCTCTCTGAGGTCAGTATTCTTAGCCTTGCATTAGATGGGGAAACTGAGGCACAGAGTGAGGCAATCATACGATGCAGCAGCATCTGGAATAGAACCCAGGAGTCCTCACTCCCCTGTTCTGACTACTAGCCAATGTTACCTTCTATCCCTGCTTCAAAAGGAAGGGGGCTGCTATCCAGTGTAACAATTCACCTGCCATTGGAAAGATGCTACAAAAGGATTGAAGGTGGCTTCTGAGCAAGGCCACCTGGGGCCTGATTGCCTGGCGCTGGGCACCCCCAGTGTCAATGGACTGTGCTTTGAGCTGGGGGTGCTCAGCGCTGCTGAAAAATCAGATCCAGGCTCCCCGTTGTCACTGATTCACTTCCATTTGTAGTGTATCCGTAATGAGACATTAGTGGAGAAGGCAAATTAGCAGCTCTGAGACGCTCCCCGATTCCACGTCAGCCCGACTCGATGCACACTCAGGGGAATGTGTGCGCGTGCTGGTCTTTTGTAAAGGTCTGAGCACCCAAGGAATCCACAGGGCCATATGGGGAGGGCCTCTATACAAACCCAACTTCCCCGCCGCACGGCTGGAGCATGAAGCCGGCGGGTGCTTAGCACTGAAGGCTCCTTGGTCACGGTGGCGGTAGGGAGACGCAGGGAGCCTAGTTCCCTGAGAGGAGAGAGGAGTGAGAGTAATGGGTCTGGCACCGCCGCAGCTCCTGCTGCAGCTGATCCTTCAGCGTGGAAATCTGTGAAGGAGAGGATTAAAAAAAAGGAGGGGGGAATCCAGTCAGTACTTTGGCTGCACGGGGGTCCCCAAAGCCGTGGCAGCGCCAGATGGTGCAGCAGCATTTCGGGGCTATTTCCCCGAATAGGCAAAGGAATCTGGGAGGACAGGAGCTGGATGGGAGCTGTGGGGGAAACTTACAGCTGCTCCAGGCCCAGCCTCTCTCAGCAGGGGGTGCTGCAGGAACCCTGGAAGCAGGGTAGCTCGCTCGCAGCTAGTCAATTTCCAGCAGCTCACCTGCTCCTCCAGCCCCTTGACGCGCTGCCTGTGCGCTCGCTCCCTGGCCTCCAGCGTGCGCTCCGCCTGCAGCTGGGAGCCGCGCAGCCGCTCGATCTCCAGCTGCAGCTCCTGCCGGTGGCGGGTGGCCGTCTCCACCAGGCTCTGGGACTGGGTCTGCTCCATCTCCGCTACCTGAGCCTGAGCAAGGCAGAGGAGGGTTCACACATCCAGGCTTCCACGGGCAAGGGGCCACGCTGGTCAAGTGACCACACAGTCCCTCCTCTGAGGGCTAATTCATCCCACCTTGGGATTCCCCACCCACCCCCAGCAAAAAAAAAAAAAAAAAAAAAAAAAAAAAAAAAAGTCCTCTGCATGCTATCTGCCCAGACAACCCCCTTGTGATCACATCGCTCTGCCACCATTAGCCACCACCCACTGCATTTCCTCCAGCTCCCTATGCACACAGCCTGCGCCATCTTGCAGCCAGCACAGCCACAGCCCCCCCGCGTGCGTCCTCCCTTGCTTGGAGACACCAGGGACTTTAAAGGAAATGGAGGCTCCACCCTACCATGCGCCCCTGTGTCTGACACAGGAAGGAGCCACCTTCAGAACTCTGTTCAGTAGAATGGCCACCATCCACCTTGGAGAGGCGTCACCTCCTCCCACTCTCCCTCCCGTGCTGGTGCCTCCTTTTCAGCTCCAAGTGCCCTGCCGCTGCAGCAGCATCTGACCAGTGACCCTCGCTGGGTTTGTCTCTCTGCAGCCTGGTTTCTTCCCAGTATTGGCTAAAGTGCTCTGCACAGGCCCTAGGCTTCTCTGGTGCCTTGGACTTGACAGATCCTCACCCCACTAGGCCTGGTGAATCTCAGCACTGGCTTCAAATTAAACCCTAACTTCAAAGCTGGTTGTGCGGCTGCTGCGTTACAAGGCTGCTATTTTAAGGACCCCAGGCCCTGCCCAGGTTCAACCATGGTTACGCATGCCCACGCGCAAGCATCGTTTCGCCTTCCTGCCTGCTGAATGTTTTAATGCAAGCTGGGGGACATTTCTTGACCAAAAAAATTTTCCTGGCAGAAGCATGTAGACCAAAAATTCTCCAAGGGACAATGGCAGCGTTGATTCAGTGCTCCAAGCAGAACAATAAAACTAATTGTTTCAAAACTAACCCAGCGTCGCATCGTTTCGAGTTTTGGAAACCAAGACGTGGCCATTTTCTGTAGGGATTTTGGGGTCCTCATGCCTCCCTCCCTTTTCTGAAATGATCTCCCCTACCCCCAACTGGAAAAAGTTAGAAAACAGAGATTGTGGGGAAGGAAAACCCTTTTCACGCTTTCTTACCGGCTCCCAACTGGAAGACGTTTGCTGACCAGTTTGGGCTTAACACAGCTTGGCTACAGACAGCGCCACAGCTGAGTGGCGATGCGGCAAGTGCTGTAGTGTGGACAAGACCCCGGGACTTTATGTGCTCACACAGGCCATCGACCGCATGGGTCTCCCACAGGCTCCATTTCATAACCACCTGCCCCTGCCCACACTCCTCGTCACACCCGAGAACGGGGGACAAAAACTCCCTCAGGGCTCAGCATGACTAGAACGGGAGCCACAGAGCAGGCCCAGACGCCGAAGTCCCCAGAGCTGCACTCTGGATGCGAGGTTGACATAAACACCCCCCTAGCAGCTGCTTGTCTCAGCTACTGCCTGTGTAACCCACCAGCTAAGGTCGAAGTGGGTAAACGACGGCCCATGGGCCAGACCGGCCTGCCTGGCCCCCGAGCTCCTGGCTCGGCTCTAGCTTCTTCTGCTGCCCCAAGCAAAAAAAAATAAAATAAAATAAAATGGCAGCCGGATTGTGCAGCCCAAAGAATGGCCGGAATGTCGCCCCTCAGAATGTGCCGCCCCAAGCACATGCTTCCTCGGCTGATGCCTGGAGGGCCTTGCCCCAGCCCCTGCCCTGCTGGTCCCCCTCACCCGCAGTCTCAGCTCACTCGCTTCAGCGCGGGTGCAAGGCTCTGGGCGGCAGGGCGGCGAGCTCCTGGGGCCCGGCCTGACCCGCTCTCTGTGCTGTGTGGCAGTGGAGGTGGTGGCGCAGCTGTAGCGTCACCAGCCACCGGTGCTCCAGGCAGCGTGGTAAGGGGGCAGGGGGGGTTGGAAAGAGGGCAGGGGAGTTTGGGGCGGTGGTCAGGGGGCGGGGGTGTAGATAGGGTTCGGGGTGGTCAGGGGAAACAGGGTTGAATGGGGGCAGGGGTCCCGGGGGGCAGTCAGGAAGGAGTGAGGGGGGGGGTTGGATAGGGTGGCAAGGGGCAGTCAGGGGACAGGGAGAAGAGGTGGTTGAATGGGGCAGGAGTCCCGGGGGGGCAGTCAGAAATGAGAGGAGGGGTTGGTTGGGGCTGCGAGGGTCTGGGGGCAGTCAGATGGGAGGTGGGGGCTGGGCCACGACCCCCTCCCCTAACCGTCCCTCCATACAATTTACAAAACCCAATGCAGCCCTCAGGCCAAAAAGTTTGCCCACCCCTGAGTTAAGGAGTCTTGTGGCTTTCACACAGGCTGCAGCAGCTCACAAAGGGCCCGGGTTCGATCCCCAGTGCGTTGTTTTCACTCAGCTGCAGCGTATTCAAACCGTGGCAGCTTCTACCCTATTCTTGGCTCCGCCACTGAAATGCTGTGTTACCTTGGGCGAGATACTTCACTGCTCTGTGCCTCAGTTTCCCCTCCCACCCTGTCCATACGGATGGGCACCTGGCAAGGCGGTCTCCTACTCCATGCCTACGTGGGGCCTAGCATGACAGGATCCTGATTGCAATTATGCCGGGTGTAATACAAGTAACAACGCGCAGCAAGCCCTGGCCTGCTATAGATTGTCTGGCTCTCTGCTAAGAGGGGGAGAGTCGTACGGGAGGGGCTGGGTGAAAGGCTCCGCGCACAGGACTAGTACAAGCACTGAGCCAGAGGTGTGACTCACCCAGGAACACGTTAGCGTCCTTCTAACCATGCTTAGGTTCTCCTGCAGGGACCAGCCGCCCGACCAAAAGAGAGAAGGCAGTAAGCACACCTGGGAGTGCCGGGGTTCAAAGGTTATCTGAGCTAGGGGAGGGGGGCAGGTGAGCGAGGCTCCCCCCTCCCAGGAGAGCCAAGGATTCCAGGTGACGAGGGGGCATGGGATCGCACGTGGGTCTGATCAATGGGCATCTTTCAATCGACCACGATGAGCCTTGACTCAGGCCCTGGGCACGGATACAATCCTGCCTCAAACCTGGGGGCGCTGCCGCTTCTTGTCTCCGCGCAGTGCAGCCAAGCCAAGCCAGCGCCCCCGGCGGCAGCAGGGCATTCTGGGAGCGTGGCAGCGTTCAGCACCCCGGGCCAGCGCTGGGAGGAGGGCGCAGGTGTGGAATGAGGTTATGGGTCTCAGACCATGTAGGGAGAGACCGTGGAAGGAGGGTGGCCTTGGGACGCGCCTGGCTAGAGCTGAAGGAAGAGGGTGGGTAGCTCGGAGACGCTCAGGAGGAGTTTGGCAGTAGGGGCAGGTCACTGGCTGTCAATCAGCACAGCTACGGGTGCTGCTCACCCACTGCTCTTCCACCGCCCCGGCTCCCCACTATCCATCACACTGGCGGGAGTATTAACCCTTCAATGCCACTGCCAAGTCAAGGCTGGGTCCCCCCTAAACTTTTGGCAAGTGCACTTCCACAGCGCCTTCCCTCCGGAACTCAGCGTCGCACGCCACACGGCGCTATCCCCATCCTGTGTCCATATGGAGGCACGGAGCGGGGAAGCGCCAGGCCCTAGCTCACACGGCGTCCCAGTGGCCCAGCGGAGAGAGCGAGCCCAGATCTCATGACCTACGCCCTGGTCAGGGCTTTAACTCCCAAACCACCTTCCCCATCCTTTTCTACCCCTGGGCTACACTAGTCTACCGGGGAGAGATGCCATCACATCCACCCCACTCGGATCTGAGGCTAATCCCCCCAGCCATCATTCACACCCGCCTTATAGATTAAATTGTATTTAACCCCTCTCAGACCCACGTCTCCGCCATCTGTGTCTCTTCCCCCACAACTCCCTCCCCCTTTCATCCCCCCACCCATCCCCACCTACTGTTCTGTCCCATCCTCCCCCTCGCCCAATGGTTTTTGTGCAGAACCAGGAAAATACGTCCTGCCTGGTTAAAGTCAGGCAAGGGAGCCTATGAAGAGGCCCCGTCGACAGCATCCTGACCCAGCAGCATAGTGCTGGGTTCTGCACACCCTGGATCTTGGCTATGTCCTAACAGCCACGGCAGCGTGTGATTGAAGCTGCAAGCAGAACCGTGGGGTGTTTCCATCCCCAGGGGTCAGCAGGAACCAGAACTGTGCCTAGGTCTTTGGGAAGATGCCCCGCATCCCGGCTGCTCAGGACAGAGCACTCAGTGGGGAGGGTTTGATAGCTGACCTCAAGCAGCTGGATCTGACGCTGAGCCTCCGCCAACTCCTGCTCCACCGTGTTGAGGGAACGGTCCAGCTGGCCCTTCTCCACTGTCAGCCGCACCGAATCCTCGTGCGTCTTCAGCTTCTCGCGCTCCACCTGCCAGTCAAGCAAGCCCAGGGAGAGAGGGTGGGTCAGGCCACACTGGTTATGGCTACGCTCCATACTACGCCCCGGCCCGCGGGAGCCACGCTAGTGAACTCGGAGGTTCCAAGCCCGCATCCACACTGCATTGTAAACCTAGACTTGTAATGGCTGCACCCGGGTCTCACAACCAACACAGCACCACGCAGCCCTTATGAGTCAGAGCTGCGGTTTGCACTGCATCCACACTGCAACACCACAGGGCTTGGATCCAAGACACAGCAGGACTCGAGCTCTAACCCATCCTCCTAGCAGGGGCCTAGGACCCGAGTCTTGAGTGCTGGCTGACCCAAGTCAGACTGGTTTGTGTGTGGACGGAAGGGGGGCTTAGGCTCAAACCTGAGTCAGAGCCCGGGCTCAGTGTGCAGTGTAGATGTACCCCATGTGATCACAGAGGGTACCTGGCATTGACATGGTCCTGAGCCCCCACCCCCACGCACTGGGCGCCAGACTCCCGCTGCTCAGGTCCAGCGCTTGCTCCAGCCAGGACCAGGCCTGCGCAGCGTGGCGGGCGTGGTGCTGCCGGGTACTGACTGACGAAGGCTGGAGGTTGGCCTGGTCCTGGGATGGCTGCTTAGGAGTGAATCGGTTTAGTTCAATAGGGGGCTGGGAGAAAAACGCATGCAGGAAGGAAAGAAGATAGCTCAGGCCAAGCCACCCGTGAGCAAACACTTGTGTGTTGTTACGGGACACTGGCAGGGCCATGGGCTCTGAGGAGTCTGGCTCAACCTCTCCCTGAGCCCACAGCTGGGTTACACACGCAGGATCAAAGCCAGGCATTGACCTGAGCGGGGACTGGCTGGATTAGCCGGGACACCCCCACCCCCGACTCAAGTGGGGTGGTGGTTGCTGGGGAGCCGTTCAGATGAACCAGGCCCCTGCGGGGTGTCTGAAGAAGCTAGGCTGGGTTGGACCCCCATCAACTACGAGAGGGCTGGGGGTCAGAGAGCCACGTGCACAGACTGGTTTTTAACTCCCCTCTCAAAACGCTTGTTCCCACTGCTGAAACGAACCCCACACTGGCTGGAAGCAGGACGGTGCTCCCTGTATCCCCCCATGAACAGCCCACCAGACCGGCTGGGTGAACCTGGGCCGTACACATGGCGCCAGAGCCTAGTCTGAGAGCGGGAGAACCGCTGGATTCCCCCCAGGGGGGAAGGTAAAGGCCCGAGTTCTGAGGGGGGTGCTCAAAGGGACCACAAAGGGAACTGAGGTGCAGCAGGCCCTGCACCCATGATCCACAGCACATTCCAGTGGGAAGGATCCCAGGGCACTTGGAGCAGCATTTCTCAAATGCAGCCACCGAGGGCTTTTCTCCGGCCACAACAGCCTCCAAAGCATAGGCAGAGATTGGGATGAGCATGGGGGGCGGAGGCGTTGCCTCCCTGAAACTGTATGTGTTGATGGTGACGGGGGCAAAATTTAAAGTTCGGCTGCCCCTAAAGAGCTCAGGCAGGTCCCCCCCGACCCTTGGTCTCCCCTCCCAGAAAACTGCAGCCCCTCAGCTGTTGCTCCTGAGTAGCTGGTACCAAGGGCAGCAAGATGCGCCACCCTGGTGTTTGCGCTGCCAGCAGGGATCGGTGCCCTGACCGCACAGCCTCCTCAGGGGCTCCGAGCAGCGCCTCTGGAGACACGGGGGCCTGGTGTGCATGGTGCCGGAGGTGACTCTTGGCAGTAGAGGCAACTGCGGCATTCGGTCACCGGGGAGCTCCCTTGGGCAGCTCCCCCAGTCCCGCCCAGCCAGGCCTCAGGGAGTCTAGGACACTACAGGCGGCCAATGAGTTCCTGACCCGCCTTCCCCAGGGCGGGCTCTCACTGAAGGCAAGGATAGACAGATGGGTGGGCGCTTGGACACATATATGTGCATAGGTATTTGTTTTTCCTAAAGTTAATTAAGTATTTTAGGAAAAGCTGTCAGAGTGGCCACCAGCAAGTGTTGGTGGCTGCACTCTGAGGCCACCAAAAGAGCTGTTGTGAGAAGCCCTGCTTTAGAGGATGTGTAGAGAGAAGCATTTCCCCCACTGCTGCAATGCAGTCACTTCTGGGGAGGAATAAGGTCCCACTCTTCACCAGAGACCTTACCCCACAGCTTTCGGGAGTGGGAAACAACTCCAGGACTGTCCCCCCAAGAGGTGCTCTCCGGAGGATTGCAGGCAGCAGCAGAGGAAAATGGGAGTCTGGCTATGGTTCTCTCTGCTATGAGTCTGCTGGCTCAGAGCACAGGGCCAGGCACCGCTTCATGGGGAAGTGATCGAATGTGGATCATGGTTGGGTGGTTTTTCCCCGTGGCAGACTGGTGCAGGGGTCACTCAGTGAGGGGCTGTCTGCTATGCCCCGTCTATTCCACGGGTTGCCAGTTGAAATCGCAGGCACAGGAGCATAAATGCAATGACCGAAGCACCACTGAATGGACGGAGGAGATTCCAGGCCGTTCCCGAATGTAACGCCCCACGATGCCATGGATAATACCCCTCACACCCCAGCAGTCACAGCTGACCGGAAGCCAAGCTGAGCATTCACCCCTCTTCACTCTCAGTAGAAATGCCAGCACAGGATTCGAACCCGGTGCCAGACCCAGGATCCTGTGGAATTTTGCATCCCCTACTAGTCACCCCCATCCTCTGTCCGAGATCAGGCAGCCCCTTGCCAGCCGGGAAGGTGGCACGGAGCTAGCAAATTCCAATAACAATCTCCCCATGGCTAACCCCAGTGCCGTTTCTTGGAGGGACAAATCGGCTTGTACTGTTCCGGCGGTGTGTGCCAGGGAGAGAGCACTGGGAACCACGAACACGAGCAGAGGGAAAGAGGCACAAGCCCCGTCTCCTGCTCCTGCAGCTCACCTTGTCCAGGGTCTTCTTCAGGGCCATCTTGTCCTTCTCCAGCCGCAGGGAGGAGCGCTCCGCCTCCCGCTTCTCGCTCTCCAGCTGGGCCAGCGCCCGCTGCAGGCTGCCCAGCCGCTCCTGCAGCAGGTGCTTGTCCTCCTGCAGCTTCTGCAGGCTCCGCAGGGCCGCGCTCTCGCTCTCCTGGCACTGGCGCAGCAGCTGGGCAGCAGGGGAAGAGAGACGTGGCTGAGCACCATGTCACAGGACAGGGAGCTGGGAAGGGGGTGAAAGCAGCAGGACGAGCTGCTGGGATTTGGGAGGTGAGCGGGGCAGGACTGGTGGCTCAGCACAGACCCTGCCGGCAGCACCGAGGGACTCAGAGGGGTTAATGCTCTGGTTCTTCTTAGCTGGAAGGGCTGAGAGCCTCGAGGATAAATGGAGCTTGCTGAGGGACCCCCCTGGGGGGAGCAACTTCTCTCCTAGCCTGAACCCCCCCAAAGCAGGCACGTGGCCGTCAGCACAGAGCAGCACATGGGACAGTGGGGGTTTAACAACCGTGGGGCTCAGCCCCCTGGGAATGCTGCGTTGCAGGGCAGGAAAGGCCCAAACACTGAGGAAAGGCAGCTTCAACTCCCAGGGCCCTAGCTCGGGCAGGCAGAGCCCACAGATCCATAAGGAGCCCTGTGTTCAAATGCCCTGTGGGGAGAGCCACAAGTGAACCCCCAGGGGTTGCTCCAAGGAAAACCTCCCTCCTCCAGGCCCCCGCCCCCACATACACACTGAGGAAAACCTCCCTCCAGCCCCTCATGACTATGTAGCACTGAATGTAGTCCATGGCACAGGGTGCTCTGGGGAAACCCCTCTTCCTGCCCCACGTACGCTTCCCATTCTCTGTGCTGGTGGCACTCAGGTGATGCTCTCACTGGGGTCAACATAGAAAGCCAGGCACAACCCAGTGACCCACTGCCTCCCTACCCTGATACCAGCAGCCGGCCAGCTCGGACTACATTCATGGGACAGTTGCCCCCAGTCCCGACACAGCGCCGCATCCTCACCTCCTGTTGCTGCCGGACCTGCCCTTCGAGCTCCTCCTTCTGCAGCTCCAGCTCCACCTGCTCGGTTTTCAGCCCTTGGACCCGGTCAGCCAGCTCGCTGTTCTGCTTCTTGGCTTCCGAGACCGCCTGGCGGGCAGCGTCCAGCCGCTCCTGTGACAGGAGAGGAGACAGTGATACCCCAATGGCACAGAGGGGCCAGGCTGCACAAAACAGATCCTGGCAAAGCTCCCGGTTTCACAATCTTGGACCAGTTAACCCAACGTTAGCAGGACGGAGCCACCCGCTTGCAGCAAAGACAGTGGGGAGGGGAACCAGTCCCCGTGCTGTGTGGATGGGCAGCTGGCATGGGGAAGATGGTGTGGGACTGAAGGAGGTATCTATGGTCAGGCTCAGTGTCAGCAGTTTCCCCTGCAGCCCCCCCCCGGCCCATCCAAGATAATCTACCAGTGCACCCATCCTGACCTGATGGGAACCTTGGAAAACTCCAGTCCTGGCCCGGTTCCTCTCCCATCTCTGCCAGCGTCCCTCAGTCCTGCTGGAAATCTCTGCCTGGCCCCTGCCCCCCCTACCCCCACACACAGTCTCCCTGCACCTTGCAGCCCCGGGCGAGTCCCACCTGCAGCACTCGGCGGTCATGTTCGCTGGCTGTCAGCGCCTTCTGCAGCTGGAGCACTTTCTCCTGGGTGGCACCGGCACTGGCGCTGCTCTCCGACAGAGACAGGGCCAGGCCCTGCACCTTGTCCTTCAGGGCACTCTCGCCTTCCTCGGCCTTGGCCAGGGTGAGGTGCAGTCGCTCCATGGAGAGCTGCAGGGCATTGGCCCTCGTCTCGCTGTCGGTGACCTGCGGTGGGACCGGCGCAGTCCAGCAATGAGCCAGCGGCTGCATCTCCCACGTTACTATGCTATGTTCACAAAGGCTCTGCGCTCAAAGCCCTGCCCTTAGTGGCAGAGGCCACAGCTGGACGGCTGGAGGGGTGGCCAGCCCCACTGGCGTTACACAAACCGCTCTGCCATCAGGAATCCTTTGGAGAGGAGCCGCCTGCATGGCTGACTAGTCTGGTGTGCTAGGCCACGCCCCCTAGGCAGTAGGCCACACCCATTCAGGATAAAAATGGAGCAGAGATCGAATCCACATCCCAGCTCATGGGTAGGGAGCAGCGGCCTAGTCCCTGGACCATGGTACACACTCACCCACTGCACCAGGATGGTGACCCCCAGGGCTACATAGTCACAGACCCACTAGCCATGTCACTCCCTGCTCCCCGCACTGGGGCAGGCAGAGTTGGCAAAGAGCACCACTCTACAACACAGGGGCACTGCCCGGGCGCCATGCAGCCCAGCTGGGCTGGGAGCCGGGTAGCCCGTCAGCAGCGTGAGACTTTGTGCCTCATCACGGCTCCTTCCCCTCCAACGGCTGGTGCGCACAGATCCTACAGGAGGAGCGGGCGCAGCTGGTGCCAAGGGGCTGCCATGGCCTCTGTCTGCCACGGGGCACAAGCCCAGCCCAACAGCAACGGCAGCGCTACCTGTCTCTGCAGCATGTCACCGCGGTCCTGCAGCACCTGGATCTCCATCTCGCGGTCACTCAGCACCAGCTTCACCCTCTGCAGCTCCCCCTCCAGCGAGCGCCGCAGCAGCTCCAGCTTGGTGCAGCGGCTCTCCGAGGCGTCCAGGATCTCCTTCAGACGCCGTTTGTCGGTCTCCAGCTTGGCCTCGTTGGCCTTCATCTTGCTGATCTTCTCCTAGGGCCCGGGAGAGCGGGGAGAAGAGTCACCAGCCACCTCCCCTCTCCCCAGGCTAAGGGCTCATCTGGCTCTGGGGCCTGACAGGCTAAGTTCAGGGCTCGTGGAAGATGAATGGCATGGCCGGAGTCCTGACCAGGCTCTGCTTCAACTTCCACACCCAGCGCTGCTGACATCCGGCAGTAATGATCTGCAGCCCCCGTGTTAGTCCAGCTCAAGGGTCTCTATACAGCTGTACTGACATACCTCCAATCTCGCCTGCACCACCCCTGAGAGTCTAGTCCCAGCTCAGCTGACGCCCCTCAGTGCCACCCTCCAGCATCCTCCGCCCCCAGCTCGGCTTTCACCTCTCAGTGCCACCCTGCAGCACCCCCTGCTATACCAGCCTGGGCCCCCCCCAGCTCAGCTGATGCCCCTCAGTGCCACCCTGCAGCATCCCCTGCGATACCAGCCTGTCCCCCCCACAGCTCAGCTGATGCCCCTCAGTCCCACCCTGCAGTCCCCCTGCTGCTATTCCAATTTTACATCCCCCTGCAACTCTGCCGACAAGCCTCAATGCCCACCCCCTAGTGTCCTGCCTCCCCCTCCCAGCACTTGGGCCCACCCCGCAGCTTTGCTGGTGCCCCTCAATCCTGACCCGCAGCCCCCGTTATCGCAGCCTTAGACCCCTTCTGCCACTGCGACTCTGCCCACTCACATCAGCCCTGAGCACATCAGCTGCAGCGTAACAGGGACAGAGCGAGCCAATGTGAAATGAACAGTGCAGCCACTCACAAGGGTTCACGAAGCCGCCCAAGGGGCGAGTGGGGGAGCAGCACCCGGCTCTGAGTCTCCATTTGCAGAGACTGCACGGCTCATAGCGAGCCCAGCTGGGCCCCCTTCCGCCTCCAGGCCCTGCATCCCTTCCTCCCCTCCCTTCGCTCTCATTCCAGGCATGCAGGAGGCTGGTTACAATAAGGCAGGAATTCAGTACAGCTCCAGCGCCACACAGGAAGCCCTGGCCTGGCTCAGCTGCTGCTCAATGCTCGGCCAGAGAATCTGTGGGCTCCCACGTCCCGCCGTCACCCCACATCCTGGCGGAGGGTGGGGAACAAAGGCTAACGAACCGCAGTGGGGCTGGCTTCCCCTGCTAGCGTGGAGGGGAGAGGAGAGAGCCAGGTGGTGCAAGCCAGGGCTGAGGGGGGCTGGCAGCCACAGCCCTGGCAGGTCAGCTCTCAGCATTGCAGGTGCCAGCAGGAATCTGCGATGAGCGGTCAGGGCTCAGCACTGGCCTTTGTGAGCCCAAAGCCTGGAAGACGCAGCAGCCTCGGGCCAAAGGGCTCTCAAGGGATAGGGGCGGGGCTAGGAACTAAGCTCTTTGGGGCAGGGATACTATCATGTTGTTCTGTGTTTGCACAGCACCTTGCACAAGGGAGTCCTGGTCCGGGACTGGGGCTCCTAGGTTCCACCACAATACAAATAATAAACAGCAATAGTCAGCGCCAACCTTGGGAGAACCCTCTGCTCTGCTGCCCGGCCTCCTTGCCAGGCGACAGTCCCACTTGCGCCAGAGGCCACAACGGGGAAGCGATGTAGCAGACAGACACCTCTCTGTCCCCAGGGGAGCAGTGGATCAGCCACAGCACTGCCGCCAGCGTGCATGTGGGCCACCAATCCGCCGGCCTCCTCCCCAGAGTCAGCTCAGAGCTAGCTCAGAGCTCCCCAGAGCTGGAAGATCACAGCAATCCTCTATCCCTGGGCTCCAGGGTCAGGCTGGTCAGGCAGGGGTTAATTCCATGCTCTAGAGCAGGGTGCATGGGGGGGTGGTAGACAACACAGGATCCAGCATGCACTGCAACAAGGCCTGCCAGAGCAAGCCGCATTGCATGCAGGGGCGCTGTAGTCTCCCCAGATCACATGTCCAGCCCTAACTCACCTTTAAAGACACAAATCAATCCCCCCTCGCGGACCCGGGAGGAAACATGCAGAAGAAATTAATGCACCAAAAAATGAGCTCAGCAGACGGACCCCAGCAGAGGAAGGCCCCTCGCTCTGCACTGAGCAGGGCATTGCCAGCCCTCCGCTTGACAGGGAGGGTCTCGGTGGTACCCATCTGCCTGGCCTTCGCCCCAAGGGGTGCCCACAGCCCTCCCCCCTTTGAGTCCCCAGGCACAGGAAGTTTTCCTAAGAGACAAAGATGCAGCAAGGTTCCCCCGCCCTTTGCCTCCTGCTTTTGCAAGAGCAGAATGCAGGGAGAGCAGATGTGGCTGGCGCCCTTCCCCATCCTGGGTTCTGGCCCTGCCCTGGGGTTCGCAGAGCATCGAGGAGAGCGCGGCCAGTGGCAGAGACCCCTGCAAGAAAGCTCCCAAGCTGCACGCTCAGCAGACTGCAGTCTTTGGCCTCCATCTGAGCCGGCAGACCCAGGCCCTGCCAGACTGGCAGCCTCCCAGCTTTGTTCCTTAATCCAAAGGGCTGGCTGGCCTCCGAGCCCGGCAGACATAACACACGCAGCCCAGACACGGGGCTCCCCCTGGGACCCTGAGCAAAGAGTTCCACCAGGCAGAGCGGCCCGCACGCTGCCAAGAGCCAGCCCCACAAGGCGCACGCCCACTGCAGGCATAGGATGGAGCAGCCCCCTCTCCAGCCCCCTGGATTTAGCCCCAGTGTCAGCCTGGGGGCAGGGAGTTACTGGAGGAGTCTCACCCCTCGTGCCCTGCCTGTTGCCCAGTGCAGCTCAGCAGATCCAATACCCCGCTGCATCTCTTTCCCAGTGCCTCTGAGAGGCTTGCAATGGGCATGGAGCCCCACAGCCTGACAGATCAGGGGCAGGCAGCTTTGTCTAGGGGACAGGGTACCGGACTGGGACTCGGAAAACATAGGTCTGATCCCAGCTCTGCCACTAGCCTGCCGGGGGATCTCGGTCAAGTCACATCCCTTCTCCTCCTATGTCCGTCTGGTCTATTCTGCCTGTAAGAGATCTGGGGACAAGGAGTGTGTGTGAGTGCGAGTGTCCATGTGTGTGTGTCCGTGTCTGAGTGTACACAGGTGTATGTCCATGTCCATGTATGTGTGTGTCCGTGTCGGTGTGTCAGCGTGTCCATGTCGGTGCGTGTCCATGCCTGTGTCCCTGTGCGTGTACACATGTGCCCATGTCCATGTATGTGAGAGTCCGTGTGTGTGTGAGTGCCTATGTACATACACACGCACAGCGCAATGGGGCCCTGATCTTCATGGGTGCTACGGGGAGGTAAATCAGACATCAGGCAGGCAGATCGCGGTCCCATTAGCAAGCAAAATGAAGCCACTTCCGCGTGGATCTGAACCTTGAGCCACACTCTATTCCACACCAAGCTCGCAGGGAGGGGGGTGCCCCAGCCACGTCAAGCCTAAGGCCTGGTCTACACGAAGCAGCTTACCAGTGTCCACACTCCAGCCGTGCCCCCCACCCCCCGGCTCTTGTCTCCCCACCAGGGGCACAGCCGTCAACTGGACTCCAGGCCTGGATCTCCCCACTGGAGGCAAGAGGACCCAGGCAGCTTTCTCCCGCTCCCAGCTGGCGAGAAGACCAGGAGGCAGCTAGGCTCCAGGCAGGGAGCTGCATGGGTTCCCCACACTGCCCCTCTTCAGCTGGGGGAAGCGCTCCGGTGAGGACACGCACCACCGACAGTGTGGTCATCAGCCACCGTAGTCATTACACAGGTCGACTTGAGATTGTAGCGTAGCCCTTTCCCCTAGCCCGCTGGATGAGCGCAGGACTGGCTCCTACTCGATATTCTGAGCTCAGAACGACACTAGGACGCGAGCGGCCGTCGCTGGGGCTGGGCGACATTCTAATTTTCAATAGATACCCACCATCCCGGCTGGCGAGAGGGGTGCAGGGCAGGCGTGGTGCTGTTCAGGACAGGCCTGGAGGCTCAGACGGACCACGCAAATCATCCCGTCAGTGGGGTGCCTCCATCATGGCTCCTAGCAGCCCCCACTTCCTGCCTTTCCATGCACAGCAGCAGCCTTGAGAAGTTTTTTTCTGCCAGCCCACTTGTGTGGAGCAACGGCCCAATGAAGATACTGTCTCCTAGAGGTGATCCCAACAGGAGCCCTGCAGGGAGGGCATTCCAGCCAGGAGCTGCAGGCACCAGGCATCCCCATTGCAGTCAGCCCAGGCCATCACACAAGGCATTCGCCACCCACCAGGGAAACTGAGCTGGGAAAACTCAGCTCCCTGCCCACCCAGGGTGAACTATGGTGAATCTCTAAGCACCCATTCCGGGGGTGGGTGGATCAGGCTGGTATTCAGAGCCCACTGCAGCCAGAAGAGAGGCCCAGCCTATGGATGGGTCACTGCTTCCCGAGGGGAGAAACCTAGCGCTGCCTAAGCGAAAGGGAGATCCTAACCCTAAACACTCATTGTAACCCCCAGGGGCCCCGAATGGCCTTGACCTGCCCCCCAATTCCGACCAACGAGCGCACACAGAACTCACTTCAACCTGTCTGAAAGGCCTTGTTCCCCTGGTGTCCTCATTTACCTTCTCTACGTATTTGCCTTCGGGGTCCATTCCTATCCCTGATCCGTTAGAACCTGCGCCCGGCCCCATGTACCTGGGTGGTTCGCCGGTCGCTGTCTGCCGACTGCAGGCTCCGCTCCAGCGCCGTCACCTTGTCCATCAATGCCTTGCGCTCCCGCTCGTTGCGGCGGAGGGTCTCCTCCTGCAGCAGGAGGGCGGTCTGGGCGCTGCTCAGCTTGCCATCCGCGCTGCGCCTCCCTGTGGCAGAGAACGTGGGCGCAGAGCCAATGAGGGGGCATGCGGGCACTGTGCACCAGAAGCCAGCGGCGAATAGGAGGCACAGGGGCCTGGGTTCTAATCCTGGCTTTGACACTGTTGCACTGCAAGATCTTGGGGCAAGTTCTTTAAACCCTCTGAGACTCAGTTTCCCCATCTGTAAAATGAGGCTAGTGCTTGCCTACCCCAGAAGGTGAGGGAGAGAAAATCCATTACTAATAAAGATGTGACCTGCTCACTTTCAGAGCCAAGTTTTACTATGCAGCTTGAACCAACACTTGTCCCTGAAAGGGTCATCTTCAGTACCTGCGTGGGGGCTGCCTTTTGGAGTCTCAACATATAAACCAGGCAATAGCCAACTTCTTCACACGGCGTGGGCCACATCTCACAGCACTGGGCTGGGATCCAGGAGAAGTGAGTTCAGTTCCCAGCCCAAAGCCAGACAAAGAGGGAATTTTTCGTAATATTTTTATGAATCATAGAATATCAGGGTCGGAAAGGACCTCAGGAGGTATCTAGTCCAACCCCCCCATTCAAAGCAGGACCAATCCTCAACTAAATCATCCGAGCCAGGGCTTGGTCAAGCCTGACCTTAAAAACCTCTAAGGAAGGAGATTCCACCACCTCCCTAGGGAACCCATTCCAGTGCTTCATCACCCCTAGTGAAAAGTTTTCCTAATATCCAACCTAGGACCTCCCTCACTGTAACTGAGCCATTGCTCCTTGTTCTGTCATCTGCTACCACTGAGAACAGTCTAGATCCATCCTCTTGGCACCGCCTTTCAGGTAGTTGAAAGCAGACTACCAATCCCCCTCATTCTTCTCTACCACAGACTAAACAATCCAGTTCCCTCCGCCTCTCCTCATAAGTCATGTGCTCCAGCCCCCTAATCATTTTTGTTGCCCTTCGCTGGACTCTTTCCAATTTTTCCACCTCCTTCTTGTAGTGTGGGACCCAAAACTGGACACAGTTCTCCAGATGCGGCCTCACCAATGTCAAACAGAGGGGAATGATCACGTCCCTCGATCTGCTGGCAATGCCCCTACTTATACAGCCCAAAATGCTGTTAGCCTTCTTGGCAACAAGGGCACGTTGTTGACTCATATCCACCTTCTCGTCCACTGTAACCCCCAGGTCCTTTTCTGCAGCACTGCTGCCTAGCCACTCGGTCCCTCGTCTGTAGCAGTGCATGGGATTCTTCCTAGTGTGCCTCAGTTTCTCCCTGTACTTTCCATTGTTACCGAGTGGGGGGGAAGGATTGTGACTGCTCTCAAGGCAGACTACGGGTATCTCTATACTTAAACCACTGCCGCTGCTCCACTGTATCGCTTCTGTTTTGGGCAGGTCTGCACTGGAGAATTACTTTGGTATGTTGCTCAGGGGGTGAAAAATCCACACTCTTGAGTAAGGTAGTTATTCCAACCCATGCGCTAGGGCACCCAGTGCTATGTTGGCAGGAGAGCTTCACCGCCTCTCGCAGAGGTGGATTAACGATGCAACAGGGATGCAACTGCACCAATGCAGCCTTTTAAGTGCAGACTTAAGCGCAATGGGGTTCTCCCATTGGCACAGGTAATCCACCTCCCCAAGAGGCAGTACCTAGGTCAATGGAAAAATTCTTCTGTCCACCTAGAACTGTCTACACCAAGGGTTAGGCTGACAACACACCGTCAACCAGCGGAACTCTTTGCCACAGGATGTTGTGAAGGGCAAGACTCTAACAGGGTTCAAAAAAGAACTAGATAAATTCATGGAGGTTAAGTCCATTAACGGCTATTAGCCAGGATGGGTAAGGAATGGTGTCTCTAGCCTCTGTTTGTCAGAGGGTGGAGATGGATGGCAGGAGACAGATCACTTGATCATTGCCTCTTAGGTTCATTCCCTCTGGGACACCTGGCATTGGCCACTGTCGGTAGACAGGATACGGGGCTAGATGGACCCTTGGTCTGACCCAGCATGGCCGTTCGTATGTTCTTCGTTATGTTTCTTAGGGGTGTGGATTTTTCACACCCTGAGAGATGTGGCTATGCCAGTGTAAGTTCCCACTTATAAACCAGCCCTAAGAGACAGACAGAACCGTGTGCTTCACCTCCCAGTCTGGATGGGATGAAGAGAGTCGTTAAGGAGCTGCCTGAAACTGACCCAGATCAACAATGGGTCCAGAGAGACAACACAAGCGCCATTGACTTGTGAATAGACACTCAGTAGGCTGGACACTCCGGCCAGCATGGGCCTGCCTGGAGACCGAGCTGTGACCGGGAGAGAATAAAGGGCTGATTTCTGGAAGAAGCTGGGAACTCTCAGACCAGGGAAGCAACTAAGTCAGGGAGAGACAGAGCCTGAACACGGAGCTCACTACAGCTTGGCTGGTGAACTGCGGCTTGACCAGAATGGACAATGCTTTACCCTTTATCCTCTGTGCTAACCTAAGGCCTTCCTCTGCTGCGTTCCAGCCGGCTAATCCACTGCAAAGACTGGCTGGGGTGCATTCATCCCCAAAGAGCGCGCGCGCCCCTCCCAGGAGTCTCTCTCAGTGGGGCTCGCTGAGCAGAGCTCATGGCATGAAGCAGGAGGGCTGGAGCCCCATAGCTCAGTCTAGGAGGCGGTGCAGGCTCCGGCACACTGGAGGGGGTCCTCCAAGAGACAAAAGCCGGGGTGTAGCCCGGATCCTGTGGATTTGTGACAGTGACACAACATGTCTTGCTCCTCTCATCCCTGGGGAGATGATAATACTGATCGTCTGCCCCCAGCTCTTTGCCTGGGCTATTTAGACTGGAAGCCCTTTGGAGTAAGGGCTGAGTCCCACTACCTCTGCACAGCTGCTAGCGGGATGGGGCCCTGATCTCAGCCGAGTCCTCTAGTCGCTACATGTAACAATAAGGACCAAGTGGTTTCGAAGCCCCATGTAAAAAAGTTTTAGCCTCGCCTTGTGGTTCCCCCTCAACCAGGGAATTCATTTTGATGCTAAAATAAAGCTTGAGAATGACTCGATCTGTACAGCTGGATTTAAAAATGGCCTCCTTCCCACTGAACCTCAGAGGAAAGGTTTGAGGGGCACAGACCTGGGGAAGGGGAAAGCATGACACCCATGAAAGGGAAGACGGCAGGGAATAACCAAGCATCCCTGAAATGCTGCGCAGTAAGAACAGGGCTCTGGAGCCTGGGCAGAGATCACTGTCTTCTGAGCTTTCCTAGCAGATGAACTTAGAGAAAGGAGGAAAATGGATTGTCCCTTGTGGGGGAGCAGCCCAGCAAAATGCAGAACGCCAGATCCGAGACACCAAATCCCAAGTGTCTGGAAATCCGCAGTTAAGGGTTAAACCTTCGCTCGCAAGCATCGGCAGGGGGCAGCCATACTGAGCAATGCCCAGGCTCTGCTGGGCGCTAGTGGTTCAAACCAAAGGGCCAGTATTTCCTAGTGTTCCTTTCATTCAAAGTGATCCCCAAAATGATATACAGGGATCCTTTCACCCACCACTGAAATGCAGCCACCTCTGGGGCGGGGCTGGGGGGGTAACAAGCTGTTTAAAACAGAGCAAGGCAGCGATGCACAACAATCTAGTGCTCGATGCAGACGCCACAGTGACACGGTGCAGCTGCATGGGAGAGACGGCACACACAGGCTTGGCTGGGAGGGGACTCCGTGAAAATCTTACAAGCCTTGGCCTGGAGACTTGCTAACAACCGTCCCCTACCAGGCTGCCTTGTTCTCTGGGGCTGTTCTTGCATTTCCAACAAAAGAGATGAGCTAGGATCTGCTGCATGTTGCAATGGACCTGCGTGCCTGCCAGATGTGTATAACCTCTGCACGGTAGCCCAGCCCACTGGTATCGGGGCATTAAAGCACCAAGTTTACAAACAAAAGGTACCACTGAAAAACATTAAAAATCCTGGAGCACCACTGGTAACGGCACATAAATTACCATGAAAAGACAGTGTAAGTAGGGGCTTCGAAGAGTGGGCTCACTCCGCCACTGGCCTGGGGCAAGTCATTTCCCCTCTCTGTGCCTCAGTTTCCCCCTCTTGAATATGGGGCTATTAAGACTAACCTAGGGTAAGGGGTCGTGAGGCAAAATGCATCCATCTGCACCCCGAGTGCTTTGAGAAGGCCCTAGAGATGGGCCACTCATTATTATGCTGGGCACAGCACTCACCTTCCTCGCTTTCAGTCACAAGCTTCTGCAGCTGCTGCACTCGGGTGCTGGCGCTGTCCTGCTCGGACTCCATCTCGGCCAGCTGGCGGGTCAGGCTGCCCAGCTGGGCCCGCAGATCATCCTGGATTCGGAGGGGAGGGTGACACAGGAGGGGGCGATCAGCAGTCGGGAGACTCACCAGGCCGCTCGCGCTTCGGGCGGAGCAGCGTGGGCAGAAGTTTACCCCGTCCCCCCCACACCGGTACCCGCTCGCGCTGGGTCTCCCGCAGCTCTTGCAGGAAGTCCCGGAGGGCAGCCCGCACCACTTCAGGGTCGATATCCGCCACCAGCTGCTCGCTGCGGCTGGGCGAGAGGGCACGCTCCGGAGACAGAGGGCGCGAGCTGGGGCTGCGCTCGGGGCTGCCCGCCCGCGGGGTGGGGCTGCCGCGCCCGTCCGTGGTGCTGTATGCGTTGTCACCTGGGGGAGACGGGCACAGGGGAGAGATGATGGGCCCCGGCTGGGCTCGCCGCAGAGCGGGAGTTAGCCCCATGGGGAACCATCAGGCAGGGAACAATGGGGAACCCAGCGCTAAACCCCATTAGGGTTTTCCTAGTCCCTGGCTCTGATCCCACAAGAAGGGGGACACCTACTGGCAGGAAGAGGGGCTGCAGCCTGGCCAGAGAAGACCCTCTCCAGCACAGCAGGGCCGCAAAGGGCCCCCCATCCCACCCTGAAAAGCTCAAGGCAGCGAACAGGGAGGAGCTGAGGGAGAAGCCACCAGACAGGTGTGAAGAGCAGTGCAGCCAGGGTCCGGAGGGAATCCCAGCCAGCCATTCAGTTCTACCCCACCCTCCTCCAGGCCCTTCCACCTGGGCATCCCCAAGCACTTTGCAAGCACCAGGGATTTATCTTCCCAACCCCACTAGGGCACCAGGGGCCTACTATCCCCATTGCAAAGAGTGGGGAAACAGGCAAGGGCAGTGACTTGACTAAGGCCCCATGGCAGGGCAGTGGGATGGCCAGGAATAGGACCCAGGAGTCCTGGCTCCAGCCCACTAGACGACACTCCCACACAGCGGGGCACTGAAGACAGCAAAGCCCTCAAGGTGTGGGGAGGAGAGAAAGGGACCTCTTCAGGGCTGCGTCCGAGGGCTCTCCTGACCTGTTACCTTTGGCAGGGGAGAAGAATCTTTTGGGGGAGCTGCTACGCCTCCTGATGGCTGGGCTGGGGGCCCGGCCGCCCCGGCTGATGCCCATGGTGCGCCTCAGGGCGGAATGCAGGCTCCCCAGTTTGAACTCCACGTCCCGCTTCAAACCCTCCACTCGAGCCAGCTCGGCCTCCAGGCCATGGGCGCGGCCCTCGGCGGCGCTCAGCCGGAGGCTCAGCTCGGCCGCCTCGGCCTGCGCATTCTCCAACTTGATCTCCAGGTTGCGGGCGTTGTCCAGCAGCTTCTTCTCATTGCCGCGGGCCTCCTCCAGACTGCCCAGGAGGTCCTTCTCCCGCACCCGGAACTCACCCTCCTGCTCCGACAGCTTCCGCTGCAGGTTGTGGAGCTGGGGAGACAAGAGCGAGGGTTGAAAGGCATTCTGGGTAGGCAGAGTCAGGCCAGCGAGAGCACACGGGACCGAGCGTGGCACAGCCGCCTCCGCGCGAAAGCCACGTCCTCCTGGCCATGTGGCTACTCCAGAAGGACATGGTCTCCACCCCTACTGGCCACTCCCCTCCATTTTATCATGCAGGTGGGACAGGCAAAGAAGACCAAGGAGGAAGCATGTGATCTCTCCGTCAGCTTGAGCTCAGCCAGAAGTTCTGGAGACAGGAATTACTGGGGAGGTTCTCTGGCCTGAGTTACACCGGGCTTCAGACTACAGCGCCGTAATGGTCCTTTCTGACCTTAACCTCCATGAACCTCCTTCAAGTTGCCCTGGAGGGATGCATCTGCTCCACACGCCCGGGCCATGTGGGCAGTATACACCATGACCAGTCCCTGAGGCGGCATTGTGAGCAAGCGCTGGGTGGCTAACAGGAATGACTAAGAGACAACTCCACGCTCACCTCCTTCCTGGTGGACTCCCTGCTGGCTTCGCTCTCCACGATCTTCTGCTTGAGGCCGAAGGATTCCCGCCGGCTCTCCTCCTCCCGCTGCTCGTCCAGTGCCACCCGGGCCTGCAGCTCGGCCACCTCCTTGTTCTTCTTGGTGTTCTCGCTGTCCAGCATCTTGATCTGGGGGCACCAGAAGAGGGGCGGGAGAAGCACATGACTGTGCCCCGTGGACAGGGGAGGCGCAGCGCAACAGAGAGGCACCGAAGCTGTTCCGGGCCAGCGAGAACGACAGCTCACCCCAGGGTCAGAGAGGTAGGGTCCTACACACCCACAGCCCCTCCTGAACTACAGATGCTGGGCCCTGTTGCATCGACTCTGCTACTCCAACCATGCAGGTTGCATGGCCCCTGAGAGGCCCACGCCCGCCTACCCTTCCAACCGCGAGTCGTCAGCGTGGGCTCGGGGACAGAGCCTCCTCTTCCCCAACCTCAGTAGCCCCTCGCTCGAAGCCCTGCTTTGCCTCCCCCCGCTGCACCTCGGAGCCGTTCAACCTCAGACAACCCTGGGGATCCGACACCATGGGCCTGCCCTGTCCCAGCCCTCACCAGGAGCACAGAGGAGCATCCACCTCCCATCAACTCCTCCTCCGAGGGGCCTGCAGGGCATCTTTCCTCTGGGATTTGATTCCCAGCCGCGGGAGGAGTTTGAGCCCCCAGATGCGGGGGACAGCAGCCCCAGTATGGGACAGGGGTCACACCCAGGGGTAACTCGGGCACTGCATCAGGGAAAACAGGCTCATCCGAGAAGCAGAGCCCTGCCCCCAGGCTGCTTCACACGCACAGAGGCCAGGCCCTGAGCACTTGGGGAAGGTGCAGGGCCAGTTTCCTATTACTGCAGAGCCCGCTCCTCCTAGCCACACACCCCCACACCCCCACACACCTGTCGCCTCAGCTCCTGCAGCTCCCTGCGGGCCTCCAGCCGCGATCGCTCCACCTCCTGCAGGCTGCTCCGCAGGTCGGCGGCTTCCTTGCCCGCAGCCGCCCGCGACTCCTCCAGGATGGACAGCTTCTGCTCCTTCTCCTCGTTGGCCCGCTTCAAGCTGGGGATCAAGGTGGCGTCAGATCCCAGCGGGATACAGTGACGTAACCCACTCCCCCCTACCCCTTGCAATGGTGGCTGCCGGCTGCCCACACACACACACCTGATGCGGTCGCTCTCCGCTCGCTTGATGGCAGCCCGCAGCTCCTGGTTGGATCTGTGCAGGGCCTCCTTTTCCTTGGCCTCGTCGCTCAGGCTGCGCCGCAGGTCCAGGATGTCCTTCCTCTGGATCTCGTGGCCCTCCTGGCTCTCCCGCACCTTCCGGTGGGCCTCGATCACGTCCCGCCGGATGCTGTCCCGGGCATCCTCCACCATGCGCAGCTGGGTCTTCAGCTCCTCCACCTGCGAGACAGAGGATGGGAGCGGGCGCCCTCAGATCCCTGCGCCCCCAGTACCCCCCACTCCCCGGGCACCCTCCTCTGTAGAGGGGACGTGCAGCCCCCCCTGCTATTTGCAGTGCAACACTGTCAAGCCCCACTGAATAAGACCCATTGTGGGTCAGATTCAAGGGGCCCAACCGCACTGCATGCTGGGATTCATAGTCTCTGAGCTGCACCTCCACATGCAGGGGACTCTGCCCCATTTTATGCAAGCTCCTGGCTCCACTTCTGCCTCCGGTGACGCTCTCCTGCCCCCGCTTTCATCCCCGACTGGAAGGGGGAAGGGGGCGGTGGGGCCCAGCCCTCTATCCCTGTCCCCATGCCGGCACTCACCTCGCGGAGGGTGCATTCCCGCTGCCTGGCCAGCTCCTTGACCTGCTCCTGCAGCCCCCAGGCCTCCCGCTCGTGGGCCGCGACGGTTTCTTCCAGCTGCACCCGCAAGCTCTTCAGCTCCGAGGTCAGGGCATTGACGGTGCTCTGCAGGCAAAGAACGGCCCAGCCCTTACTGGCCTGCACCACTTCCCCGCTCGCTGGGGTCACATTTACCAGGGTCACTCGGCTGCCAAGTATCTGCTAATCAGCAGTAGCCCACAACATGCATTACACAGCCGCCAGGCACAGGGAGGGGGCATTCGCCGCGAACAGCTTCTCTTTGGTGCTCCAGGAGGGGAGACGGGCATCTGGCTTCCTACTCCTCCTGCGTCACTGGGCTCGACCTGACCCTCCGAGGTGACTGAAATTATTGCCCAGGCGAGGCGTAACCCTGCACTGGGGCTAGTCTCTGCCCAGGGCTAGGCTGGGATGTGACCTGCAGATCAGGAGCGAGGTGCATGGGCAGGGCTGTGGGAGGGGACACTGGGGAGACAGGAGAGGAGCAAAAGAGGGGGCTGCAGGCCAGGAGCAAGGTGCACTGGCATTGCTGCATGGGGGGGTGGCTGCAGGCCAGGAGTTAGGGTGCACGGCATTGCTGCATGCAGGATGGCTGCAGGCCGGGAGTTAGGGTGCACTGGCATTGCTGCATGCAGGATGGCTGCAGGCCGGGAGTTAGGGTGCACTGGCATTGCTGCATGCAGGATGGCTGCAGGCCGGGAGTTAGGGTGCACTGGCATTGCTGCATGCAGGATGGCTGCAGGCCGGGAGTTAGGGTGCACTGGCATTGCTGCATGCAGGATGGCTGCAGGCCGGGAGTTAGGGTGCACTGGCATTGCTGCATGCAGGATGGCTGCAGGCCGGGAGTTAGGGTGCACTGGCATTGCTGCATGCAGGATGGCTGCAGGCCAGGAGTTAGGGTGCACTGGCACTGCTGCATGGGGGGGTGGCTGCAGGCCGGGGGTTAGGGTACACTGGCATGGCTGCATGGAGGGGGTGACTGCAGGCCGGGAGTTAGGTTCACTGGCATGGCTGCAATTCAGATTTGAAGTCTCTCAGCAGAGGACCGGAAACAGGTTCTGCAGATACTGATTAAGCATCTATGGAGATGTGTAGGGCAACAAGAAGCAGTGTTGCCTAGCGGATAGAGCACTGTCCTGGGACTCAGAAGACCTGGGTTCTATTCTCAGCTCTACCACCGGCCTGCCTAGTGACCTTGGGAAAGTCACGTCTCTCTGTGCCTCAGTTTCCCCATGTGTAAAATAGAGCTAATGCTGCTTTGCAAAGTCTTCTGAGATTGACAGATGAAAAGCGCTGCCTCGGAGCGAGATGGTGGTGTTTGCTTCCCGAGTTATGCTTCGGTTCAGCTGCAGCCACAGAAATCATTACCCCCCTCCACAAACACCATGGTGAAAGTGCTAACCACCAGCAGCGACATCTCACACCCTCCCGCTGCCCGCACAGCACCCGCACCAACCCGGTCCTGCTCCTGCCGGCTCATGGCCTCTCGCTTCTGCCGCTCCATCTCCACGGTCACGCTGGCGAGGCTGTGCTGGGAGCTGGTCAGCTTCTCCGATAGGAGGGTCTTCTCCGACTCCTTGAGGGACAGAGCCTGCGTAGCCGGGAGAGACATTCAGAGGGCACGTGGTGCTGGTGTGACAGGGGTGAGATCCAGGGGGTAAACTCGGGGGGCAGGGAGATCCCTGGAACAGCATTAAAGCCAAATAGTGATAAAGGCAGTGGGGGCTAGAGACCTGAGATGATGGGGAGTGGGTGGGAGCTGAGCGGGTCTGGTGTGGGGCTGGCCAGGTCCTGCTCTCGCCCTGTTCCACCACACGCCGGCTGCTGCAGCTCCAAGCGCTGAGCGCCTGCCAGGATCTGGCCCCAGCTCTCAGCTGGACTTAATGGGAGCCTCCCCAGGCGGGGGCCAGCAGCAGTGCCAATCCCCCCGCACCTCCCCTACCTGCTGCTTCTCATTCTCCGCCTGCAGGAGGCTCTCGTCCCGCTCCTGCTGCAGCGCGGTGATCTCCTCACTCAGCTCCTCCTTCTCCGCCTCGTAGCGGGCCAGCAGCTCCTCCCGCTCGCGGCCCAGCCGGTGCAGCAGCTCCTCCCGCTCCGACTCCAACTCCAGGCACACTGCCTCCTGCAGGACCAAGCAGGAGACACTACAGCTCTAGGGAAAGGCTCCAGAGCTGCACGTGGGCTAAAGGTTCATGCCGAGGTGGGAGTCCAGGGAGGCGCACATGACCCTTTCCCCACATAGGGTTGCCAACTTTCTAATTCCAGAAAACAGAACACTCTTGCCCCGCCCACTGCCCCGCCCCTTCCCTGAGGCCCCGCCCCTGCTCACTCCATTCCTCCTCCCTTCCTCGCTTGCGCTCTCTCACATGCTCATTTTCACTGCAAGGCCCAAACAGGCATATTTCTTGTTTTGACAGATGTATTATGCTAAGTTCAGGTTTTATTTGTTACAGGACGCTAGAGCTGGGATGGGGGTCGGGGGGGGTTGGGATGGGGAGGGATGCAAGGTCGAGGGTGGGACAAGAGTGTTCTGTTTTCTGGAATTAGAAAGTTGGCAACCCTATGTGGGGAAAGGGAGATGTGCGAGGAAGGGAGGAGGAATGGAGTGAGCAGGGGCGGGGCCTCAGGGAAGGGGCGGGGCAGTGGGCGGGGCAAGAGTGTTCTGTTTTCTGGAATTAGAAAGTTGGCAACCCTATGTGGGGAAAGGGTCATGTGCGAGGAAGGGAGGAGGAATGGAGTGAGCAGGGGCGGGGCCTCAGGGAAGGGGCGGGGTATAAGGGTAAGCACATAGTGCACGATTGGAAAACATAATCCCAAATACATAGAAAGATGATGGGGTCTTAAATTAACTCATTTCCATGGGATTTATATAAGAGGCAATAAGATATTCTCTTGTATTATATCTCTATCCTTTTAAAAAATTCCTTAATATTCTCTTTGCTTTGTTGACTTCCGCTGCACACTGCTGATGTACTTCAGAGAACTATCCCAAATGACAAAAAGATCTTTTCCTGATTAAGTTTGTAGTTAAAATTAGCCCCGTCATAATTGTATTATAGTACTTAGTATTTTCCTACGTGCAATTATTTAACATTATATCCACATCAAATTTCATTGCGACGTTTTCGTCTGCCCAACAACAGATCATTTAGTTTTGTGAGATTGTTTTGAAGGTTCTTCACACGTCGGCTTGGTCTCTAATCGATCCTGAGTGCAGTTTAGTATATCTGAAACTATGCCACCGTCACCTTTACCCCTTTCTCCAGATCATTTCTGAATAAGTTGATAGGATTGGTCGAGACTGACCTTCGGCGAAACAAGCACTAATTACTCCTTTTCATTCTGGAAAATTTACCATTTATTCTACCCTGATGTTCCCTGTCTTTAATCTATAGTTTTAATTCATGAAAAATCTCCTCTGATCCAATGAACGAGTTAATTTATGTAAGAGCCTTTGAGTAAGAGACCTTGCCAAAAGGCTTTCTCGAAATCTATAAAACACTATGTCCAACTGGATCCCACTTGTCCACCGATGTTTGTTGACAACCTTCAAAGACCTAATAGAACTAGTAAGACATGCATTTCCCTTTACGAACCATGTTGACTTCGTGCCCAATTACAATTTTTGTCTTCTATGTGGCCTGACAATTTACTCTTTATACTGTTTCAACATAATTGCCTGGCCACAGATCGTTAGGATTTAACCAGGTCCTGTAAATGCCAGGAATCGCCTCTAGAGCCCTTGTTGAAATATGCGTTACAGTACAATCTTCCACCTCATGGGTACAGAAGCCGATTTAAAGGACAGGTTACAAACACAAAGCTAATAGTTCCCCCAATTTCACATTTGAGTTCGCTTCACGAAGATCTGGGTAAATACCATCGTACATCGTTCCGGTAGACTTACTTACAGGTTAAAGTTTAATCAATTAGTTCCAGAAACACCTCTAGCTGACACTTCAATCTGTAGCAAGATTCGCTCGATTTTATCACACCACCAAAAGGTTTTGGGAATCTCGACAATGCTCTCAATTCAGCATGAAAGACTGAAGCAAAAATGCATTTGTTTCTTCCATTCATTGACTTTATTGTCTTAAGGGCTCCTTTTGTATCTCAATCTATAGGGGCCGACAGGTTGTTTAGGCAAGCTCCGCTTTGACTGTACTAGTAAAAACATTTTGTTATACTCTCTGAGGTTTTTTGGCCAGCGCTTTGCCTCAAACCTACTGCTTTTTGGCTTTCTTATTACATTTTTTAACTTAACTTTGCGCAGCACTGCACTGCTCCTTCTAGTACACACCTCAGTAAGGATTGACTTCCCTTTTTACAAATGCCTCTTATCTCTCAATTGCTATCTTTTACATGGTTAAGCCAAGCCCAGCAGGTGGGCGCTTTTTTACTTCTTTGTGCCTGAGTGTTTTAATTGGGGGATGACAGGGTGGGAGAGAGATAGGAGGAGGGAGAATGCTGGGAGAAGTGTGGGATGCAGGGTATAGAACGGCAGGAGGAGGTAGCAGGCCCGCCGGCGCCCCCTGACTGATGGCTAGGGCCAGACGAGAATCGTGTATGGGCACAGATTGTACCAAAGTCTCAGAGGGATGAAGGATGAACAAAACTGCCCTGCCGTGTAGGGGTTCACCATGTCAAGCACCACTCCTGTTTGTTTTCCCAACCGGTGATATAGTCCCTGTGTGATTCCTGTAAAACTGCTGTGCCAGTGGTCTGACAACTAGCTCGAGAACGGGGCAGCTGATATCTCTCTCAATGGATCTCAAGCATGTTGGGGCGTGAGGGCGTGGAAGGGGCAGATGGGCGAGCGGGAAGGTGAGGGCGCATATTTCTTGTTTGACCAGAATTTATCCTAAGTCAGGTTTTTAATTTGTTCAGGACCGTAGAGCTGATGGGGTCGGCGGGGGGTGGGTGGGGAGGATGCCAGGTGAGGGTGGACGGGGAAGGGATTGAGGGACAGGGGATGGGGCGCGGGTGGGGTGGGACAGGGAGGGATGCAGGGACGGGGGATAGGGGGCGGAGGAGTTGGGACGGGGAGGGATGCAGGGACAGGGGATGGGGGTGCCTGAAGGCAAGGCAGCACGCGGACCCCCCCAGCAGCCCCTAAGGGGAGGAGTCAGACACGCCGGCTACTTCTGTCCAGAGCCGGCTCCAGGGTTCTTGCTGCCCCAAGCAGCAAAAAGGAAAGGAAAAAAAAAAAAGCCGCAATCGCGATCTGTAGCTCTACCACCACCGCTTCAGTCTTCGGCGGCAATTCGGCAGCGGGTCCTTCGCTCCAAGATTGCCACCAAATTGCTGAAGACCTGGACATGCCACCCCTCTCCACTGACCATCCCAAACAGCTGCTTGCTGGGCTGGTGCCTGGAGCCAGCCCTGCTGCAGTGCCACAAACCGGAGCCATCGGCATTCATTTTTGACCAGGTGTTCAGGCCCAACACCGGACCCCTGGTCACCCTAGGCCCACTCTGGGTCCTGCTGATCTTTGCTGTGCCCAGCCCACCTCCTGTTTCACCGGAGAGGGAGTCTAAGAAGACTGGGGTGGGGCTCTGCTCTAGGGACAAACAAGCAAATTCCTCCTAGGGGCTGGATGGGAGCAGGACTGGGCGTTCACCACACAGGGGTTATTTTCCTGCACCAGAGCAGCTGCTCCAGTGCAACCCCCCAGCGCAGATGCGCTGCACTGGGGTAAAACGGGCTGACGTCAGCGTGAGTCGCACGGGGCCTGTTTCGCACCCCCAGCGCCAGTCAGCTCCCCAAGAACCTGCAGACAGCGAGCACGCACCAGCCAGGAAAGCCAATGGGATGGACTAAGGTACATACCCACTGGGGCAGCCCCACCAATATGGACCTGAGCTAAGCTGGGATCTGTCCTGTTTGTACAAGCGTCTGTGGCTCCAGAATCCGTGTGCTAGGAACTATACGGCCACCAGCTAGACACAGGAATAGACACCAGAGTCTGGGGAAGCTCAACACCCTCCCCAGACAGCTCTGCCAAAGCCCCTAAATCTGACTCCCAGCCCCCTGCTACTCTAGCCTGAGGCTCCTCCCCAGTTCTGCCAGTGCCCCTCAGTCCTGACCCACAGCCCCCACTGCCAGTCCACCCTTGGGAGCCCCCTCATCTCCGCTGATGCCCTTCAAGCATAGATGCCCCCCTGCCCCTGGCCCTGCCCTGACTCCACCTTTTCCCCGCCCCTGCCCCCATTCCAACCCCTTCCCCAAATCCCCACCCTGGCCCCGCCTCTTCCTCGAGCACCCCGCGTTCCCCGTCCTCCCACATCCCTCCCAGCGCTTGCGGCGCAAATCAGCTGTTTCGCAGTGCAAGTGCTGGGAGCTAGGGGGGAAAAGCGGGAACGTGGGTGCGCCCAGGGGAGGAGGCAGAGGCAGAAGTGAGCTGGGGGGAGCGAGGCGCAGAGCTGCCAGTGTGTGCTAAGCACCCACCAATTTTTCCCCGTGGGGGCTCCAGCCCCGGAACACCCATGGAGTCGGCACCTATGTCTTCAAGCATGAGCTGCAGCGCCCCACCACTCCTCCACTCGCCGAGCCCCATCCTGCTACCCCAGTCCCTGCCCGCCCCTCGCCATAACTGCCCAATCGTCCTGAGTTACGTGACCCATGCAGTAAAAGATCCAGAGATCCACCCAAGTCACTTCCCTAGCGGCACCAGCTCAATGCCACTCGCTGGGACAGCTCCTGAGTGCGTCAGAAACAAACTAACCAGCCTGCAGCAGTGCAGGCATTATCCACCCCAGTTCACAGCTGGGAAACAGGCCCAGCTCCGTGATGTGCCCGAGGGGCCAGCAGCAGAACCAGGATCCCTGGATTCCAGCCCTGTGCTCAGGAAAACTCACTGCCTCTCCCCCTGAAACCCACAGGAAAGATCCGTGCACTCCCGCTGCAGGGTCAATCCCAAAGGCCCTGGGCCGGCACCGTAGAAGGCAAGGAGATGTGGCTATGGACTCCCTGGGATCCCTTCCCCTAATGGACTGAGCCAACGCAGCTGAGCCGCTGGGGTACGTAACATGGCGCTGGTCTGAGTCAGACGCGGGGCCTGCCCTGTGCCACACCTTCTCCCTCTGGAGCCGATCAACGTCCTCCTCGTGAGCCGCCTGCTTGTTTCTCAGCGTGACCTGGGTCTCCTGTTCCGTCTGAGCCAACTTCTGAGCCAGCAACTCCTTATCCCTCTCCAGCCGGGTCACGTCCATCTCCCTCTGCTTGCGGATGCTGGCCAGCTCCACTGGGGACAGAGCAATGAGGAGCCGATCAATATTTACAGCGTGAAGGGAGATCTGCTAACTACAGCCCTTCCCCAGGTCTGGGAGGCTTGGCAGCATGGAAGGGAAGGGGACCCTGACCATCTCGCAGCCTCTATCTAGGGGCTTCCAGCCACAGAGCTCACAGCAAGTTACAAAGGGGAGGGTGTCATTCTCCCCAGCTGCCCAGCGAAATCAGGATTAGAACTCAGGATTCCCAATCCTGTCTCCTACACCCTGGACCAGCCTCTCCTTCTCCCTCTCAGTTCAGCCACCAGAGCCCCATGACGAAGTGGGAATGTTCAGGATGTGTGATGTGAATGCTGAGTGGGGAGTATTGACCTGGGAAGGTTGCAGGGGAGCTGGGCTGGGACGCCCTGCCTTGGGGAAGGAAGCATACCTGAGCATGTAACCTGAGAACCCAGGAGGGGGTTAAAGGCCAGTTGATGTCTCTGGGACAATGGACAAAGGCTGGGGGAGGAGCCGGGGGGCAGGCTGAGTGAGAGGCTGGAGGGAGTTTCAGTTTGAAGCTGGCTGGGAAATGGAGAGGGGCACCCCGACGGGGCTTGGGCTTCCCAGCGAGGCTGTGGCCTCCCTGGGGGCACCAGATGGACCTAACTAAAGGGGGTCCTGTTGTCTGTACCGGCAAGACCTGTCTTGGACTGTGTTCCTGTCGTTCAAATAAACCTCCTGCTTTACTGGCTGTCTGAGCGTCACGTCTGACTGCAAAGTGGGGGGTGCAGGACCCACTGGCTTCCCCAGGACCCCGCTGGGGTGGACTCGCTGTGGGAAGCGCATGGAGGGGCATATGCTGAATGCTCCAAGGAGAGACCCAGGAGGTGAAGCCGTGTGAGCTTCTTGCCCTGCAGACAGTCTGCTCCAAGGGAGAGGAGGCTCCCCAAAGTCCTGACTGGCTTGGTGGGGAGCAGTTCCAGAGCATCGCCCGGGGACTCCGTGACAGCCTCAGAATGCCAGCAGCAGCTCGGCAAATGGGGGACGGAAGGAAATAGGGGTGGGGCAGCCAGGTCCAGGTTACCCTGCAGCATCTCCTTGGCCAGGAGCAGGTTCTGGCTGTCGGCCTCCAGCTGCTCCTTCCGGGTGTCCAGCTGAGCGAGCTGCTGCTGGATGTCAAAGAGGGTGGTCTCCAAGGCATCCTTCTCCGACCTGGGAAAGAGCGAGCAGAGTGAGTCCTCCCAGTCACCAGCCCCTGCCCCTGGTCTCATGCAGAGAGAGAGAAAGCCACTGAGGAAGTGATGAGGAAGACTCCCACTCACGGAGCAGGCCCCCCGTGCGCTAGGCACTGGACAAAGCCAGAACAAAAACGGCCTCACGGAGCTGATGATCTAAGACCTGAAACACGTTGCTTTGGTGACTGAACAGGCACACCGTGGGTCCTGGCACATGGCGGCATCCTAGTCTCTGAGTTGGAGGGCCACCAGCCCTTAAAATCCCCATTGGGTCCCTCCAAGGAGGTGTGGAAAGCCACCCCAATACACCCTCCTGCCATGGTGCATTTCAGTGGTGCATTTCAGAGCGCCAGGAAGTCACTCCCTCTGCAAACCTCTGCCCTGAGGTCAGGAAGATCCCGGCAGCGAGGCCTCGGGGACCCCCGGAGAGGCCTGCACCGCTAGGCACTCCCTGCAGATGCGCAGGTGTGGGGTCTTCCGCAGGGCAGCGGCGACGGTGCCCACTCGATCTCACACCTCCTGGCAGAGCAGGGGGCAGCTGCAGTACGGCCCAGGGGTGAAAAGCCAGCTCCATCCCAGCCATGGTGGTTGCCCTGGCCCAGATCTGACCCCAGGGCTGGGAAGTGCATGGAGCATAGAGAGGGCAATGAGGAGACAGGACAGGAAAGGCTGGAGCTGGGGGGAGACACTGACCTGCCGGGGGATTGCGACATGAGAGATTCCACCTGCTCCTACAGACCCAGGGCTGCCATTCAGCACTAAGCTCCGTGCTCCCCCACTCCCTGACCTGACAACTGTTTGCAAACACTGCTCCCTGGTAACCATCCCACATACGCACACACACAGGCAGCTGCCTCAGGGTGAGCTCGCTGTGCACCTGGCCCCGTAGCGCACCACACCTGCATCCAGCAGCTCCAGGAGCCTCTCTCGAACCTCCCAGCTGGAGCAGCAGGGATGCACACGCAGCCTCCCTGCGTCCCAGCTCGCACCCCTCCTCCTTGCTCCAGGCCCACTTATCCAAGGGGAGTTGCCATGGTTTCTGGACTGGTGCCCAGCAGTCAGACCTCATCTCCACATGCAGCTAAGCCCCACCAGGCTGCACTCATTGGCGACACCCGCCCTGGACTGCCCGGCACCTACCGAGCGCAGGCCACGCAGCAGAGCCCTGGGCAAGCCAGCAGCTCGGGGCAGAACCCACTCGATGCTCTGAGGAGCAGCACTCACAGTGACGGGGAAGTCAGGGGCAGCCCAGGCCGTGGGGACAGCCTGGTCATGGCAAGGGGACAAGCCCCCATGAGAAGGGGAGGGGAAACACGGGCTGACCCCACCATGGAGGGGAGATGCCAGGGAACCCTTCTCCCCAGCCCCAAAGCCCCAAGTCGCTCCAGTACCCTGTAGGTGGTCCCAAAGGCAGGGTGCCCATTGAGGGATCTCCATTCACAGCACCCGTGGGGAGGGAGAAGCCAGGGGCTCCATGTGTCCAGCCGCAGCAGGGACCCTGTTGTTCCTGGCCTGCCCGAACCTTACCGGAGCCCAGCGATCTCCTCCGCCAGCCCCCTGTTCTCTCGCTCCGACGCCGCCAGCTGCACCACCAGGCTGGCCTTCTCCTTCATCAGCCCCTCCTTCTCCCTGGCCGCTCGCAGCAGGGCCTCGCTGTGCCGCTCCTGCTCCCGCCGCACCTGCCCCAGCTCCTCGCTGGCCACGTTCCTCTGGCGGGACAGCTGGCGGGGAGAGGAGAACAGGGAGAGCTGAGCCTGGAGGGGAGGCCATGCCCTGGGCACCCCGCCCTCTAGTAGAGGGAGCCAGGCTCCAGCCCTTCTTGGAGGGACCCATCTGAGCCGTTGAGTCCACCTGCCTCCCCGGCTCTCAGAGCCTCCCAGCCTGCTCCTCACCCAGGCCGCCACCCCCCCCGCCTCCTCCCCCAGCACCCCCAACTGGACCCCCAAATCCTAGCACCCCCACAAAGCTGCCAGCCTCTAGCAATCAGAGCCCCACATGCACCCCCCAAGCACATGTCCTCCATGCGGCTCCTGCGCCCCACCTCCCTACCTGCCCCAGCTGCTCCTGCAGCTGCACCCTCTCCTTCTGCAGGCCCAGCAGCTCCCGCTCCAGCCTCTCCCGGCTCCGCTCCACATCCTGCAGGGAGTGCTGCAGGCCCTGTCTCTCCACGTCCAGCTCAAGCTTCTCCTGCTCCAGCCGGACCAGCTCGTCACGGATCGAGGTCTTCTCCTGCTCCAACTCCTGCTTCTGCCCCAGCAGGGCCACCTTCTCCTCCTCCAGCTGCCAGGGGCAAGAGAGGCCATCACCGGCCTTGGAAACAGGGACAGCTCCTTGTTCACCCCCTGCCCGTCTCCTCCTCCAGGGGTCTCATCCATAACCCCTCGATCCCTTCCCATCGGAAGGAGCCACGGGCCAGGCCAACCCTCCCTCTGGCTAGGACAGACTAAGCCAGGGTGCTTGTCCCCGACCGAGGCTCCCCTGGAAAAGCAGAGATTCAAGTCTCCCCCCAGGTTGCCCGCCAAGGTCAATGTTCCCAGCCCAGGGCCACCAGGAGGCGCTGGGATGCTGAGCCCCACCGCCAAGCCCAAGGCGGCACCTACCTGGCTGATGATCCTGTTGAGTTCGATTTTATCCTGGGCCAGCCCCTCATTCAGGGAGCTCATCTTGGACAGCGAGTCGCGCAGCGAGGCCTCCTCCGCCTTCAGCTTGCTAGTGGTCAGCTCCAGCTCGGCCCGGCCGGCCTCCGCCTGCGAACATGGGGTGGGGGGCAGAGAGATGGAGCAGCCGGGTCGCTGCAGCAACGTGGGCAGAGGAGTTCCCGCGGAGCGCCACAGGGAGCGGGGAGCCGCCAGGCAGGGAGGATGTGGACAGAAGCCTAGATAAGCCAGGGGTGTGAATCCCGCTAGCCAAGCTGTGGGCTAGGATCCCTCCGCCAGCTCTGGGGCAGCCCCCTATGGTCCGAATGCTGCATGCATAACATAAAGCAAATGGGCTGCAAGAAACGCAGCGCTCTCCAATGGTTACAGCAGGGACAGCTGACTCGCTCGGTGGCCTCAGGCAAGTTCCCTTTGCCCCTCTGCGTCTCAAAGGACCTCCAAGCACGGTCTAAACATGAATCAAAGCTACGATGCCTGCAAGGCTGGGACGGATCCTTCTCCCACGTTGACAGAGGAAGCAGAGAAGGTCAGTGGCATGGCCAAGAGCCCGCAGCAGATCTGTGGTTAGCTAATTATTTGTATTCCCATAGGCTCTAGGAGCCCCGTGGCCCAGAACCCCACTGGGCTCGGCGCTTTGCAAACCCAGCACAAGATGCTCCCTCCCCCAGACTGCTGACAATCTAAGTGCAAGACAAGAGCGAACAAGTGGATACAGACAGACAGGGGAGCATCACGAAACAATGGGCCAACAGCCGTCAGTGCGACAGGCAATGGAACGTAGGAATCCTGCCACCTGGTCTTGTGCTCTAACAACTAGGCAGTGTTCCCCCTCTAGAACGGGTGCAGCACCTGCCCATTGGATCAGGTAGTTGCGAAGCACAGTTTTGTCTGCAGGCCTCAGATGAGAGGCGCTAGAGAGGGGAGCCTCCTTAGTCAAGATCTCTTGGGGGAGCTGCCTTGAAATCAGACCTGTAGATTGGAAGTGGCAAAATGAGCGATGCTACCACAGCATTATCCATCCGACGCATCCATAGCAGCCAGCACAAGAGCTACTCTGGCTGAGCCCCACTGTAATACCCACCCCAATCCCCTACTGCCTCTCGTGGTGCGAAGCCCTACCCTGGAAAGAGCCTCCGCCATCTCCACCTTCTCATTCTCAGACACCTCCTTCTCCAGGGTGGCTTTGTTCAGAGCCTCCTTAACGAGCATCAGCTCCTTTTTCAGACCAGATTTCTTCACTTCCAGCTGCTCCAGCTGTTTGTGGCTGCAGGGCAGAGAGAGGCACTCACACATAACCCCATCAAACCGTTCCCTTTAACACCCTTCATCCCTGGCTATCCTCAGAGGGAGCACAACAAAGAGACTTCAAATAGCTTGGGGAGCTAATCAGTCCAATGGGTGCAATTCTCCAGCCTGTCTTATGCATGAGGTTAGACTAGATGATCCACCCTTGGAGTCTATGCAAGGCTTAATTTGGGCTGGGGCTTCCCAAGGCTGAGCGCCGGCACCTCCAGGCCTGGCTGTTCAGAGCCCCGCACCTCCGGGTTGGGCGGGTCAGAGTGTTTGGTCTAGGTATCCCCGTTGTTTTTAGAGCAGCTCAGGTCAAATGACCCATGGAGAAACCCCATCTCCCCTGGAAGCCAGTCAGCCTGGGTCTGCAGGACCTCAGCTGGCAGGGAGAGTTGGACCCCAGGATCAGGGTTGGGACACTGGACATGGGCACTAGCAGGTGTTGCCTTGGGGGGCTAAGGGGAGGAAGGCCTGGCATGTCAGAGCACCAGGCTAGGGTGCTGGTCACTGGAGGGGGGTGGCTACTGAAAAGCCTCTGTCTCTAGCTTGGTCTTTGCTCCACGCCTGCCCTGCACCCCCCAAGTTGGCCACTCTCCCCACACCAACCCGCGTTCAATCTCCTTCTGCGCCCGCTCCTTGTCCTTCGCGATGTCCTCCTTCTCGTCCTCCAGGTGCTCTCGCTGCCGCTGCAGGTCGCTGTTGGCCAGCTGCAGCCTCTCGCTCTCCTGCCGCAGGGCCTCCACGTGCTGCTGCAGGGCCTGCAGGCTTCGCTCCAGGTTGCTCTTCTCGCTGATAGACGGGCACAGACAGACAGATTTCTGGGGGGCTGAACAGCCCTTTAAGGAACAAAAATCAACCCTCCCCACATTCCAGGGCACTTCATCTGGGGTGCAGAAAGTCACCCTAAGAGCAGGAGCCACTCTCAGGATGCCAGTAGGGCAGAAATGCTTGTGTGATGCCCGTCCCGTCAGCCGGGGTACACTGGAGCACAGGGGGATGGGACGGGGAGAGCGCCCATGGAAGTACCTGCCCAGCAGGTCAGCTGAGGAGCGGAAGCGGCTGGCATCCCGCACGGCATCATCCTTGGCCCGCAAGGAGCAGTCGACGTCGTCCTTCAGCTGCAGGATCTTCTGCTCCAGAGAGCGGCGCTCCTGATCTCTCTCCGCAAGCTGCTTCTTCAGGGACCCCACCAGCTCCTGCATGGCTTCGTACTTGCCGCGGATGTCCTAGCAGAAAACCCAACGAGTCAGCTCCTCTCCCTCTGTGGCACTGCCCCACCCCCTGGTGCACCCCACCACCTGCACCCCCTGCCACCGGGGCTCCCTGCATGGCTGACCACATTCCACGCCCTATGGACAACCATCTCCCATGGGAATCCCACCCAATCCAAATCCCCCTCCCCAGAATCCTATTCCCTGCAAGGCACAAAAATCCCCCTGGGGTTCCCAGCCCAGCATCTACCCCGTCAGGTTCCTTTATCAGCAGAGCAATTCTGTTCCCTTCCCACTCCCCTGGTGGGCACCAACAGCTCCACAGAAATGCAGCCCCAATAGCTAGAACCCCACAGATGGCCCCATTCCACGCAGCCTCGCAGAGCTGGAGAGCAGGAGGATGTCTGGGTGCCCAGCCATGAAGGAATCCCATGGCCATGTGCTCCGGGAGGTCCCATCCCCTCACCTGCACCTGCAGCTGCCTCTTCTGCAAGGCGGAGTGCACCACGGCCAGCGTGGAGTCAGAGAAAGCTGGCGAGAGGCTGCGCCGGGGCGAGGAGCTGCGCCGGGGGGAGGAGCGCCGGAGCGGGGACGGGGTGCGAAGGCTGGAGGAGAGGCCCCGCAGGCTGAATCCCGTGGCGTCGCTGTCCGAAACGTCCGTCGTTCGCTCCGTGCCTGTGAGGTGGATGGCGCTGTCAGTGTCAGACAGGACAGCCTGCAGAGGGGAGACAATGACGAGGCACTGGGGTCCCATCACCACACACGCTGCGAGCCAGGGGGGCTAGGCCGCCAGCCTCCAGGAGGCAACACAGCCATCGCTCAAAGCCCGACGGGAGCAGGGCAACATTTTTCCAACAAATTGGGTTTTTTTATCAATAGCTTTTGGGGCCCAGAGCTCTCCACCGGCTTCGGGGTGAATTCAACCACTAGCTTCAGTTGAGCAAGAAAATGTAAAGAGAGTCCGAACGTTTCCTTCCGACCATTTCGAAAAGTTTGGTTTTGACTTTTTTGGTTTCAACTTCAACGTTTTGACAGTTTAAAAAGCGGAGCTCCTGCCCCGAAACTGAATTGAAAAAAAAATCATTTTGCGTCAACTCAAAACATTTTGGGTGCATTCAAAATATATATATATTTTTTTTAGTTTTCCAGTGAACAAAACAAAATGCAAAGACCCTTTTCTTTTGGTTTGAATTGAACCAGATTTTTCCTCTGGATTTTTCAGTTCAGCCCCTGATGACGCTGACAAAACAGCTTGTTCTTGAGAGGGGCCACTCCTCCGCCCAGGCGATCCATTCCCTGCCCTGCCCATCAGCTGGGTGATAGGCCCATGCCTCTCCCTGAGCCTTCTCCCCAGGTCAGACTGGCAGTGAGTTGTGGGGGGTTTCACCTATCTCTGCAGCATGTGGGTGCAGGTCACTTGCCAGGATAACCTGAGTACATCTCACTTGATCAATTTCCTGCCATTGCAGGAGCCTCGGGCACTGGTGGGTCCCTCCTATTTTCTGCCTGTGGCACAGAACAGTCTAGTCTCCTGTGGGCTGTAAAACTTTGGTCCCATTTCAGCTGCTGGGTTTACTGTACGGGTGCTGGCGGCTGAGCTATACAGGAGATCAGGTTAGGTCAGGGGTGGGCACACTTTTTGGCGTGAGGACCACATCGGGTTTCCGAAATTGTATGGAGGGCCGGTTAGGGGAGGCTGTGCCTCCCCAAACAGCCAGGCGTGGCCCGGCCAATGTCCCCTATCAGATCCTCCCTACTTCTCACCCCCTGACAGCCTCCCCAGGACTCCTGTGCCATCCACACACATCCCTGCTCCCTGTCCCGACTGCCCCCTACTGCCCCATCCAACCTCTCCTCTGATTCCTGACTGCCCCTCCGGAACCCCTGCCCAATCCAACCACCCCTTCTCCCTGACCACTCTGTAACTCCTGCTCCTGACTGTCCCCTGCCACCCCATCCAAACCTCCCTCTCTTTCCTGACTGCCCCCCGGGACCCCAACCCCCTGTTCCCTGCCCTCTGACCACCCTGACCCCTATCCACACCCCTACTCCCTGACCACCACTCCAAACTCCCCTGCCCTCTATCCAACCGCCCCTCTCCCTGCCCCCAGCAATAGCTGTTTGGGGCAGCCAATGGTGAGGGCGCCATATCCGGTCTTTGGTACAATTCAGCGGCGGTCTCGCTCCCTCTTGGAGCGAAGACAGGCAGCCGCCGAATTGCCGCCAGAAGACTGAAGCGGTGATGGTAAGCTGCAGAATCGCGATCATTTTTTTTTTTTTTTTTGCTGCTTGAGGCTGCAAAAATCTTAGAGCCGGCCCTGGGCGCTACAGCCGTGCGGCCCAGAGCACCAGGACAGGCAGCTGTGCCGCCCGGCTGGAGCTAGCCATGCCACCGCGCAGCACAGAGCACCGGTCAGGCCACGGCTCTGCAGCCACACCGGTGGCACAGTGAGCTGAGGCTGTGGGGGAGGGGAAACAGCAGGGAGGGGCTGGGGGCAAGCCTCCCGGGCCAGGAGCTCAGGGACTGGGCAGGAGGGTCCCAAGGGCCAGATGTGGCCCACGGGCTGTAGTCTGCCCACCTCTGGACTAGGTGATCGGGTGATTCCTTCTGACTGTAAATTCTCCAACTCTATGACTCTGTAACTGCTCACAAGTTAGAGAACCCTGCTCTCTGGGGTACTCCGCCTTGCTCACAGCACCTGCACACCCTGTACCTGAGCAAGATCTCGCAGGGTCTGCTGGAGCATCTCCGACTCTGTCCGCAAGGCCTCGATCTCCTCGGCCTCCAGCGCTGCCTGCTCCTGCGCCCGTGCAGCCTCCTGAAAGCAGAGAAGCGGCATCAGCCAGGCAGCGCTCGTGCCCCCCCACATCCGCTCAACGGCTAGTTTCTGGCTCCAGCTCTCAGCCGGGAAGCGGCAGGCTGACTGCTGGTGGGCCCTTCCCCAGAGCACAGGCACCAGAGCAGGCAGCTCTGCCGAGGATGAATCGCTGTTTCAGGTGCTCTCATCTCCTCCAGGAACCAGCTAGGTCACGCTGAGTCTCTCACCAGATTTTCCAGTTTCTGGGTCAGCGTCTCGATCGTCTTCTCCTTCCCCGAGTCCTGGGCTTTCAAGCGTTCCATGGTGGCTGTCGTCTCAGCGATTCTGGAATAAGGGAGGGGGCTGGTCAGGAAAGCAGAGGAACGGCCAGGGGTGTGTATTATATGGCACAGGGCCAGAACCTAACAGGCATGGGCCAGGTCAAGCATTCGGAGATCTCTTGTGCCCCAGCCGTGCTAGAGAGAGGTTCACTGCTCCACGTTTGGTCCAGGGACTGAGATGCTTCATGCCGACAGTGCCCTGGGAAAACCCCCACCCCATTATCTCAGCCCTGGCTGGAGCACATGGCAGTTTCCTCTCCACTGTCTCACTAACATCCTCCACATACACCATGTCCCCTCCCCTAGCCCCTTCCCCACAGAGCTGAGCTTGCCCAGCTGATGTCTAGCAAAAGGTGGTGGGAGACCAGGCCACACCCCATGTCCTGGCCCTGGCACCTGGGGACCCAAAGGAATGGCTCTGCGGGGAGCCTCTGATCGGCTGGAAGCAGGATCTATGTTACTGTCCAGCAGCGATGCTCAGACTCCGGCTCCGGAGCCACGAGCGGCTTGTTAACGTGTTTCCTGCAGCTCTTTGCCGCACGTGATATTAAAACACCGCAGGATGTGATTATTGACCTAAGTTATTAACTAATCAGGAGGCTTTTCCGATGTTATTAACCAATCGTAGCTGATAAAATAACAACCCTGGGGCAGAATAACCAAGAATATATAAAGAGTAAATGAAACACTGAATCCCCATGGCCGGGGCTCTTTTGGGTAATGCCAATCGCTAACTTGGCTCCTGGAAAATCTGAGGCCGCCACCCTTGTCCAGGCCTGCATGAGATTTGAACTGGCAATTGCCACGTTCTGAGACCACTGCACTAACCCCCTGAGCTACAGAGCCAGGCCCCAGGTCACCTGACCCGCTGAGATCTGAGTATCTCCGCTCTACAGGATTCAGCCTGCAGGGCAGGTGGAAAGTTAAGGCTCCAGGATGGTCATAACATGGGACAGATGAGCCCCCCCTCTGCCCTTCCTTCTCCCATGAGCAGGATATGCTTAGCCCAGAGCCCCACCTGCCAAGCCCAGGATCTCCAAGGTTGCTGGAGGGGCAGTGCTCCCTGATTCCCCATGGATACACGGTGCCTCTCCCAGCCCACTGAGCTCCAAGCTTCAGGGCCTGGGACACTGGCCCTGATCGGGGGCATCCGTACCTAGTGCCGAGCTCCGCTTTCTCCATGTCACACCTGACCTGCAGCTGGATCATGTCGCGCACCTTGTCCTTCAGCTGCTCCTCCAGCTGGGCCAGCAGCAGAGCCTGCTTCTCCAGGGCCGCGCTGGCGCTGCTTTCCGACAGACGCAGGTTGCTGCTCAGGTTCAGGCAGGCAGCGTGGATGGTGCGGCCGGACCTGGACAGCTCGTTGTTCAGCTCCGACAGGTCCCTGCACCGGAGTCCCAAAGAGAGGGGCATTTCCAGGGGCCTGAGGAGCCCACACTGCTGGATCTACAGAACTCCACGCCCCATAACCTGCAGGGCGTCTTCTTCCAAGGGGGCCTGGCTGGGATCTAAACTCATGGGAGCCCGACTGTTCAGAACCTACACCACCCCCACCAGGGAGAAGGTCATTCAGGCAGGACACGCAGAGAGGCAGAAATCAGGCCGGGCAGCCAAACGCAGCTCCCAGGGCTGGCTAACGGGTGGGGGGGGGGGCGTGCAGGGGAGATCGGGAGGGCTGTTCTGCACTCAGGTAGTTCTCACAGGGATCCTGGAGGAGTTGCTGTAAGCCACGGGGGGCTGGGCAGCTTTCCCAGGCGAAGCTCCTTGTGCTTTGGGACGAAAAAGAGCCCAGCAACCGCCCGCCCCAGGCACACCCCCTGCCCCCACACCCCTCCTGACCTCTCGGTCACGGTCTTCATCTCACTGAAGTGGCGCCGGAAGCCCACCACCTGCCTCCAGAGGGTCAGCAGCCGGCTGTGCTCGTTGCTGAAGTAAGTGTTGAAAGACTGGGAGAGGAGAGAAGAGGAGAAGCTGTGACAGCCGGATCCCCCTCCCAGGCTGCCAAGGGCCTGGCCAGCGCACCCCGGGGGAAGCACAGGGCACAGCGATGCATCGCTGCCTGGCTGGATACAGAGCACCTGGCTTTGATCCTCCATAATGCCCCACAAGTGAGCAAGCCCTGCTCTGGGAGGCGCCCTGCATTGCTCTCGGTATCCCGAAGGCGCCAGCACCGCTGACCTCAATAGCAGCTCCAGGCAGGACTCTTAGCAACAGCTACGTTTATACAGAGCTTTTCATGCGGCAGGACCCCCTCCCCACCCACAAAGGGCTTGACCCAGCTATGTACAGGCAGCACCACTGAAATGCAGCCACCTCTGGGGTGACGCAGTGACTGCTGGCACGGAAAGGCCCAGAGCAGAGAGACTTGGCTCCCACTGATGGTAAAAGGAAGTTGCGGGGGGGGGACACACGACAACAAACCACCTCTCCAGGGACTGGGGTAAGGAAGGCTCCCAGCATCGTGCTGCGCAGCCTACGGCCAAGGTACTGCCTCTCTGCGCCAGTGTGAGCCGCCCTGGCAGCATGTGTGCAGATCCGTCTGTGCCCAGCAGGACAGTGCCCACGGGACGGGCATGCACAAGGGAGAATGACGCATTGAATCTCTCCAGCCCTAACCTCCTCCTCTCGCCTCCACTCCACCTCCCGCTGCTCCAGCTCGTTGCGAGCTTTGGTCCAGTCGGTCGTCAGCTTCCGGATGTCCTCGCTGAGGGCCTGGTTGGCGGCATTGGCCTGGTCCAGCTGTTCCCGCAGCATGGCGTTGACCTGGGCCAGGCTGGCGCTCCTGGAGATGGGGAAACAGCGAGAGCGTCGGCACTGACCGAGACAGCAAGAAGGAAAAGAGGGGCCCGCGCAGAGGTGGGAAGGGACTGACTCTGGCATGGGGCAAAGGGCCCGATGTGGAGGATGGGCCCTGGTATCGCAGCTCTGAGACACCGAACAGCACAGATCCAAACACTTCATTCAGAATAAGACAATCACTGCCCAAGCTGAGGGCCTTCCAGCCAAGCGCCTCCTGGCCCTTTCCAGACATTAACTGAGCCCATTGTCAATAAGGGAGCTACAGGGATCCGTTCACCCACCACCGCCAGGCAGCCACCGCTGGGGTGCAGCATGGCAGCTGCACACAACAGGAAGCAAAAGAAGAGCCCATCCAATTGAATTTGCAGAGGAGATTTGGGGAAGCCCAACGTAATAACCTGTGAGGGGATTTGGCCACGAGGCTGGAGTTAACACCCTGCCTCATCTAAAGCACCAGGGATGTGTGTGTATAAAAACCAGCAACACCACTGCCTACAGTAACCAGCCAGCTGGGCCTAAGTGCAGGCAATGCAAGGCGCCCGGACTCCAATGGCAGATTCCTGCCATAGCCCAGGCTCCAAGGAAGGTGCCCACTCGTTCTCCCAGCCCAGCATGAAGCCCAGCCAGGCAACAGAGGCCCAGAAACATGGAGCTCCGAGGATGCAGCTGCCCAGACCCACCTGGGCCCCAGACCCCTGGTGTGGAGCCCCATGGACAGGACCCCTCCAACCTCCACTCTCGACACACCTTTGCTGCTCCTCCTCCAGCCGGATGAGCGCATTCTCTAGGTCATTGCTGTGCTCTTCGTCCTGGCGCAGGCGTGAGTCCGTCATGTCCAGCCGGCTCTGGGGGAGGGAATGGGCAGTGGCCACATAGCAGGGGCCCGGGAGAACCAGGCCGTCCCTTTGGCCATGGGATGGAGAAGGGCAGCGCGGGGCAAGCGCCCCCAAACACCACCCCAGCCCTGCCGGGACTCACCTCCTTGAGTTGGTCAGGCCTCGGTCTGCCGGGAGGGCAGTTCGAGCCAGCTGTGGAGCTGGCTGGTGCGGCCTGGGTTCCCATCTATCCAAGCAGGAACCAGCCTGGGAGTGGGGCAGGTTCATGCCGGCAGGTCCAATCAAGCTTGAACAAAAGAGGCTCCGCGATGGAGTCCCTGAGCCAGCTGGCCCCCCTGGCAGGTGGGCAGAAAACAATGGGGGTGTAACCCACCCCTACACCGCCCGGCGCTGTCCCCGTTAGTGGGGGCTGGACCACAGAGAGGCTTTCCAGGCTTGGCTCAGAGCTGGGCCTTTCGGCTCAGGCAGCCACTGCTCTTACTGTCAGATCAAGAAGTCGCCTGTTCAGTCCCGCTGACAAGGACCCACCCAGGGACACCGTTTCACTAGTGGGAGTGGGGTCCATCGGGCTTTTCGCTGGCACTGGGAGGACGGCAACACTCACCGTGAGTCTCTGCTGCTCCAGCTCGGTTGATTTCTCCAGCAGCTGCTGTTCCACCTCCCCACACTTCTTCTTGTACTGGAGAACCTGCAGGAACGGTGCAGTTCAGAGCCCGCTGCCAGCCTGGCTCCGAGGACGCACGGCAGGACAAGGAAAACGCAACCACAGAGCTGGCCGGCCCCTCCACCCTCCCTGCCACTCCCACAGTGCCCTGCAAGGCCCCTCACTCCTGAAATCCTAACCACCATCAGCTGACCCCCAGGGCAGGCCCCTTCCACCCCACCTAAGTCGCTAGTTTGGTAGGTTCAAAGCGCCAAGTCCCTGCAAGCGGGGCGGGGTTGGGGGCAGACTGGTCTCCCTACCCCATAAGCTGAGAATCTTCAGCTATGTCCAGCAGGGCCCTATCTCTGCCACAGCTAACTCCTTCCCCCTCCCGCAATGCCCCACCACCCTCCATCTGCTGGAAAGCCCTCAGCGATGGAGCAGCTCTTTGAGGAGAAACTAGTCCAGGACTCCAGGGAGGACGGACTCACCTCGAGGCCGCTGCACTGAGCCCCCAGCCATTTTGGGGACCAGGGGCACCTTTCCTTCCAGCTCAGGCCCTGCCCGCTCTGCATGGACATTACAGATCCCAGAGCACTTAGCCAGTTTTGCTCAGACATCCTTAGCCAAAATATTCGGTGCAGTGCCAGGTTGCCTGCTGCTCCCTCACCCCCCAAAAATGGGTGCCGTATATACCCAGTGAAATCCACAGCCTCCAAACCCCAGCTGTGCAAATTCCAGAGTGTCCGAACGACCCCACCCCGCTCAAAACTAGTCGAGCCATCAGGGGAAAACAACCCTCAAGGGGTTTATTCACAGAGTCAGAAACCGCGTTTTAAACGGTCCTCAGAGTCTGACACCCAACAGTGCTTGCAGGGGAGGGACTGAAACAAGCCAGAGCTGAGCGGGCAGACGAGCTTGGAGAATGCAGATGGGGCCTTCTCTGCACCAGCCTCAGGGTTCCTTGCCCTGGGTCAAGCAGCCCCTTCCTTTCCTTCAAGTCACCCTAAGAGGTAATTCCTCCCCTCACACCCCACAAGCCTCTAGGTTCCTGTCACGGCAAGAGAACAGCCCCTAGCTGCTAGTCTCAGAGATCACGCCTCCCTGGGTACGTCTACACAGCTATCAGGAGGGGTGAGGGCAGCATGTGTAGACATGCCGGAGCTGGCTTGGATCCCACTAGGTCAGTGGCTCTAGACCTATTTACCATTGCAGGCTGCATATGCAGCTCTCCATGTTAGGTGCGCCTCATCCACACAAGCTATAGCAGTGGTTCTCAAACTTTTGTCCTGGTGACCCCTTTCACACAGCAAGCCTCTGAGTGTGACCCCCTCATCAATTAAAAACACTTGTTTATATGTTTAACACCATTATAAATGCTGGAGGCAAAGCAGGGTTGGGGTGGAGGCTGACAGTTCGCAACGCCCTGTGTAATACCCTCGTGACCCCCTGAGGAGTCCTGACCCCCCAGTTTGAGAACCCTTGGTCTATATACTCCCTGTATGGACCGGAGGATGTCACATGAGTGGCAGCTGTGCGCTGATTGGGCGGGTTAAGAACCAATGTGCGAGATCACGGCTAGCTCAGGTAGCAGCGGCAGCAAAGCTGTGGCCACCTGGGCTAGTCTTAGGCAGATCAAAGCTAGCTCAAGTGTTCCTGCTCGAGCTGCAGCCACACTTCCTGATGGCAGTGCAGACATCCCCCCAGAGCCTTCCCACCAGCACACCCCGGCCTGTCCGGTGCAGGACACTCACCTTTGCCTGCAGCTTCTGGACGAGCTGCGCCTGCCGCTGCTGGCCCTCCTGGTAGGCCTGGAGCTTGCGTTTGTAGGCGGCCTGCTCCTCCTCCAGGCGGCGGCGCAGCTCGATGTTCTGCTGGGCCAGGCTCTTGTTCTCCAGCGACTCCCGCTCTCGCTCCCCGGTCTCCAGGCGCAGGGCCTGCTCCAGCTGAGCCCAGAGAGATGGGGGAAAGGGTCACTGCAGACAAGCGTTCCGACCGGCCTCCTGCGCACAAGATCTGGCCCCTCGAGCCATCCCTTTCCCATGTCCCATTTGGAAGGATTAGCCCCCAACAGAATCCAGGGCTTCCCCTGGGCGCCACAGGGCACAGCGTCTTTGAATTCGTGCTTTGCAGAAACCTGCTGCCAGGACAGGGTTAAAGGGACGTTATTTGTCCTTTTTGCAACGCAATAGCATCAACGACCCAGTGCCAGGCGCTGCACGAACCCAGACCACACACGCAGCCCCTGCCCTGAAGAACTTGCAATCAAAGCAAATATCCGGCAGCTGAGGCAGAGACACAGAGCTACAAAAAAACTAATACAAACAGAAAGGGTCAGCGATATATTTCAATGAAAACATGCTACGTTTGCACAGCAAGGCCCCAGGACCCTTCCTTTCCGGCTGCCTGGGCAGAGCCTCCCTGATCTGTCTGCACAGGCAATCTGAGGAAGGACAGTTACTGAGCTGTTAGCACCCGGGAAGGAATCTCGAACTCAACAGCCTTCAAGCTAGAGCAGAAAGCCTGGAAAGTGAAACTGACCGCTCTAGCCGCATTTTCCCCAGCTAAGCACAAAAGATCAAAGCAGCCATTCAACAACTGACCGAGCTCTTAGGACCACAGTCTTTATCCTGGCAGCTCCCCTCTGCCATGGGCGTGAGCTTTGGGGTGCCCACTGGGATCAGGGATAAATATTGTTTCTCTGCAGCAGAGGCCTCTCCGAGTCACATCACATTCTGATGGCACCATAGGTGTCAGCCTTCTTGCCCCAAACCCGGCCGAACCTCAGCCACTCTGCCTGCTCCGCACAGTGGGACAAAGACACTTCAACAGGTTATGCTCCGCTCGATTAGCCACCCTGACTGAGCGATCTCCACCCTCCACACCCATCCTGAAAGCAGTCCCCTGCCGGCTGCGTACGCAGCCCTATGCGTGGTCTGGGTACGCACACGACACGATATAGTCGAATTCAGCTTATGACTAATATTACAAAACAGCATCTAATAAGATCGGTATTAGCGCATTCCACAGTGGTATCACGAACATCGACTTGTTGCGCCATGTCAAAGCTACACGATTTCTGGAGCGTGCTTGTGGCATAGGTGTTTCCTCAGCTATCCCATAGTTCCCACTTCCGTGTGAGAGCACAGTGCCTGATGGGCAGAAACACTGCCCGGGTTTCTGGTACAGCCTCACCCCTCCTTTGTCAAGCAGCAGACAACCCTTTGGCGCTTTTTCCGGAGTGCATTGAGCAAAGCCCATAGCACAGCAATCTCCCTTTTTTTCTCACGTGGTGGTGGGGGAAATAAACTGAGGAGCTGTTCCCTGAACCACGCCAGACACTGGTTTGACTACAGACATTGAGCTCAGCCAAGAATGCAAATAATTTTCAAGAGACTGCTGTGGACGTGTGGATGCTTGATCCTCTACCCCTCCTCCCTTCATGAGCGTCCATCTTGAGTCTCTGCTTCCGTTAACGCTTGTCACACAGCGCTGTGTATCCTGAGTTTTTTATTCAAACGCTTTGGTATTTCGTGTTCTGTAACGGAGCTGATACAACAATTTGTCCCCCATACACATCAGACCTAGTATCTCCCGTATGGTCTATGCTGAAGTCTTTTTCGATTTCAAACTGCATCGCCAGCCGTGCTGATCAAGCTCCACGCTGGGCAAGCAGGAGTAATCAAAAGTTGCGCGGGCTTTTCCTGTTACCTGCCCGCTGCATCCGAGTTCAGATTGCTGTCCAGAGCGTTAGGCTGCACTCTGGATGCGCCCGGAGGCCAATAACGTATTTCCCACATGAACCCTAATCGAGTTATCACTATCGATTTGCCTACTCCTCTCGTTTGGGAGGAGTTCCGAAATCGATTTAAGGAGCCGTTTAACTCGATATTAATGACGACGTCGTGTGAACGGATACAGCGTTAAATCGGTATATCGGCCATTAAACCGATTTAAAGTCGCAGTGTAGACCTGGCCTGAGAAACCAGTGCCTTCTTATCTGTAGATGCTACCGTAATAGAGAACCCAGCTGAGATCAGAGTCCCGTCATGCTACGCACTGACCACACGTTTGGTACAGTCTCTGCCCTCTTGAGCTCAGTAGATCAGATGGAAATGGTGAGAGGGGAAACTGAGGCACAGAGAGGCAAAATGATTTGCCTAAGGTGTCCCAGGCAGATTAGTGGAAGCATCAGGAGCAGAACTCAGGTCTCCTGACTCCCAGGAAAATGCCCTATCCACTAGGCCACACAGCCTCTCTAAATCCTTGATTTCCATTCATCTTATCTAAGAGAAAAGACTCAATGTATTACAGAGCAAGTCCACTTCTGCTCCGCTGCGGCCAACAGAACAGAGGCCATCCCAGGCCAACCCGAGCTCCTTACCATTTGGTTCCTTTGCCTCAGTTCCATCTCTTCCACGTGCTTGGTGCCCAACCCCCGACAGCACCAGCGGATGGCTTGCTCCAGCTTCCGCAGCAAAAGACATTGAGAGATCAGTGCTTGGGACCACTTCACGTACACAGCACAGAGCCCGGGTGCCACAGAGGCTGCATGCTGCTAACTGGGCATGCTCTTCCCTGGCTGTGAACAAGGAGAGAGCCCCGCGGCATGCAAAGCAAACTCTCCCATGCGTGAGAACACAGCAACGCAAACCATGCACCGAACCCCTGGCTGGGTGAGAAAAAAGTCACTGCCCTGTAATCCCCAGCTAAAGGTGAACAGAGCTCTGAGAGCAAAGACAGCAACTCTGTGTAGACTGACGCCTGGATGCAAATTTACGATCCCAAATGACTTGGCGATTAAATGTTTTGCTTGCAAAGACGACGGCAAAAAAGCTCACATATACACAGCGAGCCTCCTGGGCTCCCACAGCCAGAAAGGATAAACAGCAGCAATGCTGCTAAGCTGGTGGGAGGGTCCTTCGGGGCAGCCCTTGTAAAGGCTAGGAAAGGGGTCTGGAATCTGTAGCAAGTGGCACACAGGGCAGTTCGCACCAGGGCAACATCACATCTTGCATGATATGGGCAGGCAGACTCCTGGTCTAATATCATCTACGTTATCACGCGACCCAAGTCAGAAACCAGGCTGGAGTGAACAAGACTCCACCTGTCTGCACTTGGCTGGGAGGGAAGGTTACTGAGCTAGTGGAGAGAGAGGACGCACCAGTAACACCAGTTCCTCCCACTGCTGGGCACAGACCCCCAGGGAGCTGCGTAAGCACAAGATGATGTGGGACAGGTTGACCAATGAGAAATGTAACTTCTGGAGACTTTATGCCACTTTAACAAGCATTAAAAATACTTGTCACATCTTCTAACAAAGGCAGAAAAAAATTAGATCATCTATTTAGGCAGCTGTTCGTTCATTTATTTGCTGCGCAAGATAAAAGTCTCTCTCGTACATGCACACAGACCTCAGTCAGGGAGCTCCCACCCAGGAGCCATCCAACCTCCAATGGAGATTCCTAGTATAAAGCAACGGTGACTGGACGTGTAAGCCACAGAGCTTTCCTTGGGGATGTTATACACAAGCCCGTGCTGGGTCGGGGTTTGGTTCCTTCCACGAATGTAAAAACAGGCCAGGCTGATCTGACGAGGCAGAGGGAGCTGGGAACCTTAAGGTGTGATTTACAAGCTAACATGTTTGAGGCTCAGCTGTGTCTCACGAGGGGCACAGGGGCCCGAGAGACGGGGGGGTCTCGCTTCTATCCAGTCAGTCAGAGGACAGACCATCTATGAGCAGCATCTCTAGGAACTCGGGGCCTGATCCATGCTGAAATCAATGGAAGCCTTTCCACCGAGTTCAGCGGGGTTTGGATTAGGCTCCTACCAGGGCCAGAGTGAGTGGTAACTTGGCACAAGTCATCCCATTCTGTAGAATTCTGTGGGTCACGGGTTTGGCTCCTGCTCCGTCATAGGGAGGAGAATCCTGACTTTGCAGGGATGTCAAGTGGGACATTCAGCCAGGAGGCAACTGATCCAAGCCCCTCGTCAGTTACTCCAATCAGAGAGGGGTTCGGCAACGTGATGAGCCGTGCACCCCAACTGGCCAGGGGGAGTGGGGAGGTGTTGAGTATTTTGAGGCACTCAGGGCCACAGGGATGCCCTCGCTACCCATCTGCTGTATGGGGTTCATGCCTTTCCAGCCAGCAACAGCCTTCCGCTGCAGGATACCCACGTCAGCATTGGTCACCGGGTCCGTCCCCCTCAGGCGCAAGCTCTCCTCTAGCTGTGGCGGGGAGGCAGGTGGAGAGACAGAAAACAGACAGCATGAGCACAGACTCCCCGGAGGAACCAGGCCCGCCCCAAGCACAGACACCAGCCCAGTGCCCATAACCACACACAAAGCAGGGAGGAGAAGCACCAGATCTCCCCGGGAACGGTCCAGCCGAGCTGCAGGGAGAAGGAGCGATGGAGAACCCCAGGAAAGGGGGACAGAAGGAAGAGACGGGGGCAGAGTGTGGGGCCAGTCTTAAGAACAGCTGGAGGAGGAGTTTGGCTAATTTGGTTGCACAGCAGAATTTAATCATCCCCAGCCCAGCCCCTGCAGCCCTGGGAGAGCCAAGCACAGAGAGTTGCCATCTCCATGGGCTCCTCAGGCCAGGTGCAAAGAGCCCAACCACTGGCATTTAGTCACCCAGGGGAATCAAGCTGGATTTGGCAGCAGACTGATTTGGTGCGTTTTTAGGGTTCATTTAAGTCAGGTACCAACAGCTGATTCGACAGAGCCTGCGCCAGCTTACGTGCAGCTCTGCCAGGGTGGTGCAGTCCTGGGCTGCCCCCATACGACTCTGGCAAGATGCTTCAGTCGTCACCTGCAGTCCCCTCTGATATTTCCAGTCCTACACGTTCCACACACAGCTCAGCCGGTGACCCACAACCCTGCTCTGCTCCGTCCGGTATCCCAGCCCTGGGATCTCCCCTCAGCTCAGCTGGTGACCCACAACCCTGCTCTGCTCCCCCTGGTATCCCAGCCCTGGGATCTCCCTTCAGCTCAGCCGGTGACCAGCAACCCTGCTCTGCTCCCCAACACCCCATATCCCAGCCCTGGGATCTCCCCTCAGCTCAGCCGGTGCCCTGCAACCCTGCTCTGCTGCCCCATCCCCCCGGTATCCCAGCCCTGGGATCCCCCCTCAGCTCAGCCGGTGACCCACAACCCTGCTCTGCTCCCCCCGGTATCCCAGCCCTGGGATCTCCCCTCAGCTCAGTCGGTGCCCCACAACACTGCTTTGCTCCCCACCACCCCGTATCCCAGCCCTGGGATCCCCCTTCAGCTCAGCTGGTGCCCCACAACCCTGCTCTGCTGCCCCCGCCAGTATCCCAGCCCTGGGATCCCCCCTCAGCTCAGCCGATGCCCCCCACCCCCAGCTCTGCAGCACCTACTGAACTCTTGAGGCTTCTAGAGCTAAAACTGCCCCTTGGGTGGTGATGGCCAAACTGCCTACTAGGGTTAAGGTGTCAACTCAGCAAGCACAAAGAGGGCTCCCAAAATCATCCCTCTGGGGCTGGAAGCGGGTTTTGAGCCAGATGCCTGACGGCGAAAAGCCAAAGCTTATTGCAACCCCCACGGTGGCGGTCAGTGTCCAGAACAGCAAGCCAGCGGCTGCCTCCGTGGGGCTGTGCACAGAGCAAAATCCTCCCCACTGCACAGCAACCAGCTCCCACCCCCAGATTAGCCGGGTCCCACCACCCACTGTGCCTTCCCCAGCAAACACCAGCAGGACAGGCCTCTAGCGGGGACTGGATTGGCCCTCCTGGCCAGCACTCTTCAATCCTGGCCCCCCGGCTGACCCAATGGGTCACCATAAGGTAGGGGGCCCAGGGATCTGGATGGAGGGCAGCTCATTCGGCACCCTGGGTCTATCCAGCTACTGCAGGGGGCTCTTCCAGGCCAGAAGGAAGAGCAGGGGGATCCCTGACTCTCTCTAGCCTGGAAGGCAGCAAGGCAGAGCAGGGCCCCCTCTCCTGGGCTCTAGGAAGGGAGGGAAAGAACCTCCCAAATTCTGTATTTTCTACTCCCGTTTTTGAAGGGAAGAGCCCCCCCCCCCCCCCCCGGCCCCTGCCCCTATATGGCACTGCCTGGCACAGCTCTGCTGCCTTGGGCAAGGCACGTAGCAGGCCAGCCTGCGTGCCACAACCCCTGGGATGGCCTCAGCAAGTCCGTTCTTGCAGCCATGGCTGGTAATGGCATGCAGCTCCCCAGGCAATACCCTCCCTGCCCTCCCGTCCCAGGGTTCCCTCCTAGCATCCCTCTGCAAGGACACACGGCACTCCCAGCTCCCTCCCCATCATCCCCCACCCCAGGCATCCACAGGACAGCCCAGGGGGTAGCCACTTGCCCGCTCCACTCGCTTCTTCACATAAAGCCCAGGGAGGTCCTCGGGGGGCACAGAGGGGGCCGGATCCTCAGGCTCCATCCTGCAGGCAGCGTCGCCAGACATCTGCGTGCTCAGATCCTTGCAGAGCCCTCCCTCTCCCGGCTCCAGCGAGGCACAAAGCCCCGGCGCCTTCGAGACACAGGCTAAGAAATCCAGCTGCCAGCGGGGCCCAGTTTGTGCATTGTCTCCCCTAAGCCGCCCGGAGACTCATTCACATTCTAATGGGCGGCTCAGAAACGAGACACAGAGCGACCGTAATCCGTGGCCTGCCACCGCTCCAGCCCGCCTGCACAGGCCCAGACGGGGTCGCGTGACCAAGCCGGGGTCGGCGGGGGGTCTGAGGAGCAGCCCGTTTTTTCCCAGCTGGAGACTGCTGGCCAGGGAACTCCCGGGTGTCTGCACCAGACATGGACAGACAGACACTAGGCCCCGTCCTCGGCGCACCGGCAGCCAGACAGCGCTGTGCAGAACTCCCCCCAAGAGGCGTCACTATGGAGATTCAGAGGAGTTCAGTTTCGTTTGGTATTTGGGCTCCAGTGATATTCCCCCCAATTCTCCATCCTCAAAGGTCTTGATCCAGGACACCTCTCCTCCACACCGCACCCCCGAACTAATCAATGCCAGCCTGAGGGGGTGGTTCATGAGCAGGGTGCTCCCCTGCACACACACCGCACCACAGGGCATGTTGCCTCTGCAGGAGGGCTTAGGACACAAGGAACATGTCAAGGATCATCACTCCCTGACATACTCATCAGCTGTCCCTCAGTTTCCCCAACTGTAAAGCAGGTGCAACAACATGCACCCACCCCATACGGCGCTTGCATGAGTGACGCGCTTCGAGGTGCTTGTTGTCTAGAAAAGGGGGAAGGGCTCTTATGGCTACTCCAGGCAGAGGTGTTTCAAAGCAAGAGGCGCTCAGGAGGACAGCTTGCTAATGCAGCGGAGAAGCGGCAACATCTCAACAGCCGGTGGCACCACTCTTCCAGTGTCCACTTCTGGGCACTTACAGCATGTGGCCCCAAGAGACTATGGGAACTGGCACTTCAGAAACTCTATAAGTTAGAGAGACAGGGCACCCAATCCCCGGTGAAGGGGCCACAGGGCCTGTCTGAGCCTCCTGACAGAGAAGAGAGCTCATTAACGGCTGTGTCTGTCTGGAAGTTTAATGCCCTGACTTTGCCTTCTTTAAAAAATAGAAGGGTTTCTACGCTTAGAAAATGCAACGGATTCTAGCCACAGAGCAGCACTTCCAGTCCCAGGGGATCAGGTCCGCTTCTTCTCCAGACAGATCGGGTGAATCCAGCAGAGCTGGGTTCTATTCCCAGATCTCCCAGTGACCCGCTGGGTGACCTAGGGACTGGCCCTTCCCCTCTCTAGGCCTCAGTTCCCCATCAGTACAATGGAGTTAATAATATCGGTCCATATTTGAAAGACACGTTAGAAGTGTGGCACAAGAGTTAGTATTAGAATTGACTCATGTTTTTGTTTCTGATCTGTCCCTCTTCTCCTTGTCACACACATTCTCTCTCACATCTAGGCACATGCAAGCCTGAAACATACAGATTTGCTTGGTGTTTCGTTTGCTTGGTTCCCGGACTTCCTGTTTGCTTATGGACGTCGTACTTGCTGCTGAAAATCCAGTTAAACCGTTATTTTGAACAGGGGCAGGAATCAGGGGGAAAAGAAGAAAAAAATTAAATATCAGGCAAGCTACCATATGAGCCAGATCACCTTGGGCTCTCCGGTTACAAAACTGGAGCTAAAGGGAAAATCCCAGTTTTTTCCTCTAAGAAGAAAAAATGTTTAATTGTGTAATTAATAGAATAAAAACCTAACAGCAATACGTAGTGCTTACTGGGCAGTCTGCCATCCCTACAGCTCAAAGCACTTTACAAAGAAGAGTCAGTATCTTTGTGCCCGTTTTACGGCTGGGGACACTGAGGCACAGAGCACGGCACGTCAGTGGCACAGCTGGGAATTATCACCAGGGCTTCCGACTCCCGGTGCAGTGCCCCGGCCCCTGGATCGTGTTGCTGCATTTGCGATGGTGGAGACGTGCATCAAAACCGCCTCTGCAGCCCCAGAGAAGCCAAGCAAGATCCCCGAGACCGAGAAGCCAGAGTTACCAGGCCTCACACATTTAGCCTTCATTTTCAGGTGCTTCCCGCTCGAATGTGGGGGAAAGGATTCCCCAACTGCAGGGCCAACCTGCTCCCAAAGAGATTTCCGCCAGTGGCCCCAAGATCTGGCCCGCTGGTATCTTGAGGCTTTTCTCAATTGTTTGTATCGTTCCAGCTTGGAGGAGTCTGAAATAAACTGCCCAAGGGGTGACCCTGCCCCACCTCTTTGCTCATCTCATTATTCATATTATGAAGTATTCTGTAAAGGGGGGCTTTTCCCCAGGCACGGGCCCTGGAATGAACAAAGTTTACCATCTCCCCTAGCAACTGCTGCCTTAACAACCAGGGATTCCTTCCATTCTTCTGCCCCGTTGCCACGGACACCAGGGCTGTCGCTAGCCCAAAATGCTGCCTCAAAAGAAGATGAGAAACCGTGAGGGGGCTCGCGCCTCCCTGCCACAGCCCCTGCTCCCCCCCACCCCCACAGGGTAGGTCAGTTTCTGGGGTACAAGTGCAGAGACGCCACCAGGCCCCATCATTTGGGGGTCTGGAATATAAAGGCGCCGGGTTACGGTGCACAATTCCCCACTGGCGAGCTGCCCCCTGCTGTTGCCCTGACCCCCAGCCCTGCGGCACCCAGCTGTACCAGTCAGTGCCCATGCGCCTCTCTGCCCTTGGCCCCTGTGCTGACAGCAGGGGCCAGTTAGTGCCAGCTGTGATGGTGATTTCACAACAGGGACACTAATCCACTAGGAAATGGACAGAGACCCATCACCATCCCCAACTGCTGCACCACAGGCCATGGCAGTAGCACCAGATGGTAGCACCTGCCGGTCACCACCAACCAGAACTGCACTTGAAACAGTGACTGAGAAAAGCAACATGTTCCTCCAGGGATCGGCTGGGCTAGCAAAGAGGAAGGTTGCCACCGGAGAGGCCAAGAGGATCAGGCACAAGACAGGGACTCAGGAGACCTGCATTCTGTTCCCGGCTCAGCCACTGGCCTGCTGGGTAATCTTGGGCAAGTCACTTTCTGTGCCTCAGTTTCCCCACCTGCACAAAGGGGATAATGATCCTGACTTCATGGTTTGAGATCTACTGATGACAAGCGCTATCCCAGAGCTGTGGTTTATTATTTCCATAAGGACAGACACCCAGCCACCATCACTGAAGTGAGCTATGCCAAGTGCTCCCAGGCCAGCGAAGCCAGAGATAACCGCTGCTCACATGCTTGGCCTCGTAGAAAAGAATCTGCCGTCATTCGGACAGAACTAGGGCTCATCAATCACCGCCCCATTCCCAGCTCACGGCGTGTGATGCTCGGAGTTCACAAAAAGCTCCTCGCGCATCAATCTGCAGTGCCTGTGATCAAACATCTCTCCGGCCATCTAGCCAGGGGAACCTTTGTAGGGGAGAGAGATCCTTTCCGTAACGATCCTAGACTAACCCAGTGTGGCTGCTGCCAGAGCACTGCCCCAGCTGTGTGCTCACAGCACACAGACATTTGACCCAGTCACCCCTCCGTACAGATGGTACTGCAACCTGGCGCCTGGGGAGTCGGTTCCTAAACTGCCCTCAAAAAATATCTGAATTGGGGCCACTGCCTTGTAGTGGTTGGTATTCCACTTTCACACCATGCAGCTCTCTCCTCTCCTTCATCACCCTCTGCCGTCAACCATGCCGCCGAGATCACTGCCCCGCTGCAGCGCTGATCACTGCTTCTCGTGGGATCCCTGGCAACCTCCCCATGGAGTCTGCGCTTCTCCTCCGCGCCTTTGAAGCTCTCCAGCCTGCCCACATCTCGGTCTTGACCTCCTCCTGCGCCTGCTAACTAAGGGTACATCTACCCCAGAGCTGGAAGGGGTCAGTTTTAGCTCAAGGAGACATATCGGCGCTAGCTCTGATCCAGCTAGCGTGCTAAATATACACACAGAGCTTCAGCGATACAAGGGGCTAGCTGCCCCAAGTACATACCGATGGCCACGGACAGGGTCAGTCTTGGGGCGGTGAGCCAAGTCCCCTTCCCCGCTCCAAACTTTCTCCCTTCTCCCGCTGCCCCTCACTTGGGAACAGCCTAATACCACCTCGGTCCCCTCCTTCAAACAACTCCCAACCTTCAGCTGCCGCCATCGCCCCTCGCTTGGGGTGTATTCTGCGATATGCTCGTGCAAAGTCCTCTGCACAGCGTGTTACTAGCTGAGTGCAGTTCAGCTGTCATACAGCACTACTATCTACATACACGCAACCACCGCCCATTACCCTCCCTCCCCGCCGGGGGCCAGAGCATCCGCCCACCACCCTCCCTCCCCCCCCCCGGGGGCCAGAGCCCACCAAGGGGCTCTGACCTAAGGGCTTTTCACACAGATTTGTTACTGCACTTGGAGAAATCTAGCAACAAAACCTCCATTCAAGCAGCCCCATGGACAGGAGTTGGGAGTGGGAGGGTCCCTATGGCCCAACTTCCCCCTCGGGGCCTTCGCTGCAGCCGGAATCGCACAAAGGGCGGGATTCAGAGCCTCTGTTGTAGCTGCTGGTTTGAAATCAGAAGCTTGGTGTCAGCCGGAGCGGGTTTTCTGTGCTTTAACCCTCGCAGCTCGCCCGGCTGTGTCAGGCGCAGGCCAGTACTCCACCCCCAAGGTGAGTGCCAAGGACACTGACCAGCTGCTATCCCAACCACTAGCCTTTTATTTCCTCTGGGGCAAGTCCCAGCAAGCCCTGGTCACATTCCCTGCAAGAACATGCCCAGACAGGCCTGTGATCCTGGTGTGGACAAGAACACACACAACTTCCCTCAGAATCAGCCAACCTGTGTATTCCACCGGGTCACTGCCCCAGACATGCTGCAGTGCACAGAGCCCCCCGGCAGGGAAACACATTGCACGGTGGGCTGCCAGTTTTGGTTGGACATGTTCCTGGAGGTTTCATCCCAACATAATCTTTCATTAAAAATTAATCTCTAAAGCCTGGAGACTCCAGGGCAATTCTAGGGGGTGGCCACTCTTAAGTGCATTCCGGGCTACAGCTCAGGAGAGACATGTTACCATTCGGCCCCCGCAAGCACGTTCCCATCTTGGCACATCAATGCGAGAGAGCTGGGACTTTCTGCCCAGCAGGAGGTCGAGACCAGCCAGGCATGCAGCTGCTCGGGCCCCACTAGCGAGGCAGGAGCAGCCAAGACCCTAGCAGCAATGTACACTGGTAGATAGGCAAGAACCAGGAACCCCCTCTCCCCACACCGCTTACTGGCGAGGACTGAGTTGAAATGCTGCACAGACGCGCTGCAAGGTGGAAACTCGACCCAGCTATCAGAACTTGCTTCCCAGCACCACTGCGGTTCTTAACAAGGTGCCAAAGGAGAGCCATTGCCTGAGGACAGCAATTCCCAGGTTTCTATCAAGATCTCAGGGCTCAGCTGGTTTCAATCTGTCTATCCCTCTACAGTGGGGAGGGATAGCTCAGTGGTTTGAGCATTGGCCTGCTAAACCCAGGGTTGTGAGTTCAGGGGGCCATTTAGGGATCTGGGGCAAAAATCTGTCTGGAGACTGGTCCTGCTTTGAGCAGGGGGTTGGACTAGATATGTCCTGAGGTCCCTTCCAGCCCTGATCTTCTACAAAGGGGAAGAGTTGGGCTTAACACAAGGTGAGATGTTCTGAGAACACTGGCTGGGGAAGAGTCCTGAAGCAAGGGGGATCCCCACACCAGGTCACCAACCCCAAGAGACTAGATGCCAAACCAAACTGAACCCAGGAGATTTGCTTCCAAGCCAGAACACACAGGGCCCCATGCTCAGTGCACACACATCCTCCTGGCACCCTCATCACTGGCAGTGGAGGCCAAAGAGAGGAGGAGGCTCCAAGGAGACCCAGGGGGTGGGGAGGGAGGACATTTCTTCAGACTCAACTGCCCTGCTGCACCTCATTAAGGCCTGATAACTAGAGCTGGGCAAAACACAGATTGTTCTGTTCACTGCTGGTAATGCCAAAAAATGGGGCTCTCAAGATATTTTGGGTCACCTGAAAAAACAAGATTTTTCTAAATTTTTGGCCAGGAAAACACAATTGTGGCTTGAAAGAAGAAAGGTGGCAGCTCGACATTGAGCATTAAGGGGGGGGATACGATTGAGGTCTCTAAAATCACAATTGGTGTGGAGAAAGTAGATAAGGAAGTGTTATTTACTCCTTCACATAACACAAGAACTAGGGGTCACCAAATGAAATTACTAGGCAGCAGGTTTAAAACAAACAAAAGGAAATATGTCTTCACACAACACACAGTCAACCTGTGGAGCTCCTTGCCAGAGGATGTTGTGAAGGCCAAGACTATAACAGGGTTCAAAAAAGAACTAGGTAAGTTCATGGAGGACAGGTCCATCAATGGCTATTAGCCAAGCTGGGCAGAGATGGTGTCCCTAGCCTCTGTTTTCCAGAAGCTGGGAGTGGACGACAGGAGATGGATCACTTGGTGATTACCTGTTCTGTTCATTCCCTATAGGCACCTGGCATTGGCCACTGTCGGAAGACAGGATACTGGGCTGGATGGACCTTTGGTCTGACCCAGTATGGCCATTCTTTTGTTCTTATTTTCCCTTTAACGTTTTTGTCATAAAATTTGAGAGCATTTCAAAGTGAAAAGTTGAAATGTTTCATTTGGAAACAGTCCAAAGGAAACATTCTGACATTTTCAGAATTTTTTTCAGTGTGTTTCCCCCTCACACGCACACCGTCCACTTCAAGCAAAACACTTTGGTGAAATCGACTGGAATCTGCAGAATGTTTCAGTCTCGCTCACTCTTCACTCTTTTTGCCAAAAAAAAAAAAGTTTCAGATGAAAAGTTTTGCCCAGCTCCAACGACGACTTCCCCTCCCCACCATTGCAGAGCTCCATTTCTGGCACAAAGGACTTCTCCCTGAGCACAGAGCGCAGTGGGAGCTGCCACGGCACATCCTATGGTGCCTGCCTGAACACAGACCCAGGGGAGCGGGGAGGATCCACCCCCACCCGGACAGGTACGGCTTGCCACACCTACCCTCTCGCTGATGGCATTATATTTGATGGCCAACTCATCGCGCTCGGCCCGGCTCTGTGCCAGCAGGTCCTCGACACGGGACAGCTCCTGCTGCAGGATGCGGTTCTCCTCCTGGAGGGAGAGGAGCGACGACATCTCCCCAGGGCAGGCTGCTGCGGGGAGAAGAGCGAGAGCCATAGCAGAGCAGGGCAGGACGGGCATCAGCACCCAGATGGGGGCACCCACCCCAGAACCACAGGGAGGTGGCTGTCTGGAGAAGAAGCTGGCCCTGTGGTTCTCCTACCAGAGGTCCAGACCGCCCCAGTTTAAGGCATGACATCAACACTAGATGCAGCCGCATGGGTGATCACCCATATTCCGCGTGACACACTCGTCGGTGCCACAGAGCGAGGTGGGGCCAGCCCAGCCCTGTCCCCTTCCTACCGAGCCCTGGGCAGAGGCGCAGCAGGGATTTCCAGGGTGCCCTCAAACACAAAACTCCCAAGGCAGCGGCCAGTGGCAGCACGAGATGTAGAGCCCTTTGTGGGAAGACAGAGGCTGATGGATACAGCCAGACCTGGGGTCCAAGAGATGGAGAAGAAAGTGGGGCCGGGGGTGCTGGGAAGGAGCAGGGGGGAATATCAAGCCCCTCCCTGGACCGCTGCCTAAATCAGCAACCACCTTTGGCAGTGGGCAACCAGGCTGGGCACTCCACCAGCGCACAGTCCCGGGGCACCGAAAGGGTTAATCTGGCAGCCGAGGGTGGCCCAGCTCCCCCCTGGTTTGGTGTGCCCCACAGCAAGGGATGTTTTGTGGGAGGGGCCACGAGACTTTAAAGTACCAGTTTTGCATGGCATGGGGGATGGGGAATTTAGCAAGGCAGCTGGCCTGCCTGGATCCAGACGGGATCTAGGGTCTGCAAAGGTGGCTGCACTCCACACCATCCAGGCTTGGCCCTGAGAGTCCTAGCAAGCTACCCGTGCAGCCATCAGCTGGGCAGAGCCTGGCAAAGGCCAGGAGCTGAGAACCCGCCGAGAAGCTGCTCCTTGGTGGTTGCGGTTTGGCATGGCTGGGCAGAACCTACACACTTCCCCAGCACGAGGCTCAGCCCGATAGGGCACGGCAGTGAGCAGGTTAGACTGATGGACACAGAGAGTGGCAGGGAGGCAGGACTGCCGCAACCCTACCCAGGCTCTCCTGTTCCGACAGGTTCTCGGCGACGATCTCTCGGATCCGGGCGGGCAGGCGGGTGGGGGGCTCGGCCTTAGAGCTGCCCCGAATGGTAAGACTCTTCCCCTCCCGTGAGGTCAGCACGCTGCTCTCCAGCTTCTGTCGGGCACAAACACAGCAGGCTGAGCACGGGAGCCAGACCCCCCGACCTGGCACTTGGTAGTTAGTTCCCCCTATGGACATGAGCTACCCCAGGAGATCTCCATAGCTCGTATGGCCTCCTCCTGGCCCTCTGTGGCCCTGTGCATCTTGGCAAATGCCCTGATCAGTCTCAACTCATCCTGCACCTTCCTGGGACTGCAGCTCTGGCTCCCCAGACAGACATAGTGGGAGGCAGCCTTGCGCCGCCCAGACACCAGTCAGTCAATTAAGACAATGCAAAGTCCATCCAACCCTCCTAACCAGCTGTGGCCGGGATACAGAGGACTGACGGTGGAGAGGCCAATGACAGGAGGTTGGGATGCTCAAGACTCCATCTAGCGGGATAGGACCCAGGCCCCAGAAACATCACAGGCAAAGCCAACATGGAACCAGGGGATTAGCAGCCAACCTGCTGACCTGGGTTCGAATCCTACAAGTCTGGTGGGTTTCACTCTGTCACATATCCACCCACATTGTAAACTCACTGCACGCACCTGCTCAGGAGAGCATCAAGCCTGCAGGGACCCAGGACAGAGGAGCGGGGCAGAGATGAGGGAGGAGCAGCAAGAACAGCAGTGGGGAGTTTACACAGCACCTGGTTGCTCGACACATCCTTTGCATTGCTAAGAACCAAATTCACCCCGAAAAGGAAAGGAAAGAAAAAATGTCAGCAGGAGCTGGGGAAAGGAAATATTGGGGGGAGGGAGAGATTTAGAGGCCCCTGGCCCCAAGATGCTAGTGTAAGACATCAGTGCCTCAGCACCCCTACGATTGGAATCAGTCAGGGACAAATAAATAAACCAAATCCACTGGACTTTATGACGTGCCACAGAAATCCCTGGCAACATCCAGGCTGCTGGCCACTGCAGGTTTCATTTTCCATTCTCATTAGCTTAAACGTGGCAGCATTTTTTCCCAGCACCTCTAAGGGTCCAGGTCAGCACCTGCCTGTCCTGGGTTCAGATCACGCGGGGGGAAAGTCCATGTCAGGCTCCTGGGTCATTTCTCCTTCACTTGTCACCAGCAAGGCCGGCGGATGGTTGTTTCAGATGCAATGGGATCAACCCCACCCTTCCCCCAGGAAGATTCAGGGGCCAGGCCAGACCCGATAGTCACTGGGGTCAGGTTGAGAACAAGAGGACAAGAGGATTTTTACTGTCAGCCCCAATCAATGGGGCACCAGATCCTAGCCTCCAGCTCCTGGCCCTGGGGCGAACAATCCTCACACCCCATCGCTCACTCTCTAGTGCTGGGCTGACAACCCAGGAGGCTGAAGTCCTCAAGCAGGGCCTGAGGTCCATCATGGGCAGGGCAAGCTCCCACCATGACACCTTCCATTCAACCCTTGGCCTCACCGCAGAGGCAAAGGGGGCCGGAGGTGAGAAAGGTTTTCATGGGATGTGGAAATCTGGGCACTAGGTACCTGGCCAGAGACCAACCCACTCGCTTTACACAGGCCACTGAACAGCCACCAGGATAGAAGCAACTTCCCATCGTTCCCGGCAGTTCAGATCCAAACCGAGAGCTCGGAGGCAAAAGGCTCCCCCGGATCATTACCAAGCCCCAGCTCCTCCACTTATCCCAAGCTACTCGGGGTGCAGTTCAGAGCTGTGACACCAGAACCCAGGAACGGGCAAAGCCCTTTGCAAACACTTTCTAGGTGCAAGCTCCCCAAGGAGCCCTTACAAACACGGTCCTGATCTCTCCCTGCCTCATCACGCCCGTCCCTGCCAGGGCAATATGAACAGGCACCGTTTACCCGTAGGCTCACCTCACACCTGAGAGCGCTACGGGATCTTCCAGAGATCCTCCCCCTGGCCTGGAACAGACTGGACTCGGAGTCAGACCCAGCCCTGCCGCCAAACCGGGTTCCTTTGCAGCTTTCATTTCAGGGGATAAACACAGAGCCCCAATAAAAAGCAATCCAGTCAGGTGCCAGCGTCCGCACCCGTTTTATTCTGGCAAGGGTCTGCTGGGTGAGCTGCATGGGGGGTAGAAAAGGGGCTCTGCTCTTTTCTGCTTCTTTTCTGTTTTATGATAGGCAAGCGAGGCCTGTAAGGGGGCCCTGCCCGGCTGTTTCTGTAACAGAAGTCTTGAGTTCTCGTCTGCCCCATTCCTACTGCAGGACTCTACAGCCAGCTGGAGAACTTCGAGGATGATGCGGTTACAAGCATCAAACCTGAGCAACGTTTTTTAAAAACCACTCATAGAACTCCAATGCCTGGCACATGCTTGGGAGACAAATACTCCAGGATCGACTGAAATAGGCCTGCACACCTTGAATACCAGGCTCATACATCTCCCACCCTGAGCCACTAGCTGTCCAGGCAACAACTGGGAAGGCAAGATATAATATTCCAGCTATTGTATGGCTTAAAAAATAGGGCG